>NC_031497.1:13668808-13717303 GCF_000237925.1 Schistosoma mansoni
CGAATGAATTTTAATATTTTATTATTATTATTAAAAGATTTATTCAATATTATATTTTTGGTACAATTGTAGTGTGGGTTACTGATATTTACATAAGTAGTATATGGTAATGGTCGGGCATTGAATGTATTTCAGTAGAACATCGATAAGGAGAGGATGGAAACGACAAACAATTCGTACGAAAATGCATGAACAATTATAATCGGAGACTGTGGACGAATATTTGCAGAAGAAACAGTCAAATTGAGACAATTGATTGTTATTTTGCAAAATAACAGTTCTTATATGGTTGATTGTCCCCACCCGTGCTTTGTTCACTACACAATATAGAATTCTCAACGCAAGGCATTTCAATAAGTTTCCTTTTCTTACTTCTTGGTCGATCCTGATGATAAATATTAAGTGATCACTAGTTAGAAGTTAGCAATCCAATAAATCGACATCTAAATAATGTACATTCTTTTCTCTGAATATTGCCAGCAACCATGATATCTCTTATTAGGCCATTTATTACTTTTACAACGAAAGGTTGTACACTTTTCAAAAACGTACCTGAATTGATTATGCGATTAATACCCATAATGATGTATTATGACAAACAAAATTAGATGACTTGTTGAAATATCTAAATGACAGGAACAGGTAACTCAAATGTCCAATTAAACCGTCATGGGTTAGTGTATAACCTAAACAGTTATTGTATTGAATTCCTATAAAGTGTCTTATTTTAATATTGATTTAATTCTTCTTCTTCTTTCTTTCTTTTTATTTTTACAAAAGAATTTAAAACAGAGATTTATAAACTTTGTATTAGATATAGAACAAATGAAAATTAATTTATCTCATATCACTATGATTTTAAAACAAGAAATAAAAATAAAATATGAAAATTATTATCAAAGTTTATTCAATCAAAAAATTATTGATTTACGTAAAACATTATACAATGAAATTGAACAAAAAATCAATAAGGTAAATTATTTTTTTTAATTTTTAATTTGATCAATTTACATTTATCATTTACATAAACATCTAGTAAATCACTTTTTTAAATATATAATGACGTTTTAAAATGTGGAAAATCTCCATATTGTAATTTTGAACAACATAGATACAAGTGGACAATATTGTTTTCAATGAGATCCTTATCAGGTTTTACTTGAATGTTCTAATCAACAATAATGAAAGTATCATCAACGTAACGAAACTATAAGTCAAGCTTATTGATAACCACTTTGAAAAGTTCGTTTTCTAATTTTGCGAAAACAAATCAACAGGGATAGGACCTAGAAGTGAACCCGTCGCTATAATATCAATTTGTTTATAATATATGCCTTGATTGGTTTATTAATTTCGTATATGCATATAAATATTATTGTATATTAGAGTAAAGCCTGATGAGGATCTAATAGAAAACAATATTATTCGCTTGTATATGTTGTTCTAAATTACGTTTTAGTTTAAATAACAGTTATGAACAATATTTTTCACTATTTAACGTATCGTTATTGTTTCATGTATTCTCATCAGTATTGTAGTGAACGAGAACATAAGTGGAAACAATCGGATGTATTACAGAAAATCCTAGTAAAATCTGAGAACCAAACAGTAAATATTTAATTTGCAAGATATCAATCAATTGTCTCAAACTTAACAGTTCCTTTTGCATATATCAGTCAATCATCTCAGATTTCAATGCTATTTTGTTTCCACACCAGTCATTCTTTGTTCTTGTTCTCTTTCTTCAATTTTCTTAACATTCTGTCTCCAGGCATTTCACTTCTGATTAGTGCTACATACTACTTATATCTGTCGATATTAGTAGCACACTCCATAATGTCAGTGTAGGAATTGTAAAGATGCTAAATTTAGCCATATTCATTCCCAAACATAAGTTGTACTTAAATTAATTTCTATAATTTATAAAACAATATATAAAAAGACAATAGTTGTAACATTTTAAATATCAAATTATTCGGAATGAACAAAAAGTTTGGCAATTTTGAAAATTATCATGATTGATGAAAGTCAAAAAAAAGTGTTGAAACCATGATTCAATTGAAGCTAGACCACCATGGAAAACCTGGAAGCACTGCTGAAGAGTCCCACAATAGGACGAAACGGCCGTCCAGTGCTTCTAGGTTTCTAGGTTTGTCTTTTAATAAGGTTTTTTAAATTTTCAGAAAACTATTAAATTTATGGTATCCATAAATGTTACAGATCGATGTCTCGGATAAACATTTTGATTACTTCTACTGTTTGACCAGCTGACTTGATAATATATATCTACTTTAAGCAAGTGAAGTTTTCATTTCAAGTTTGATTTGAAAAATAATAAATTAACAAATGTAGAAAAAAGTATACTCCTGGAAATGGTGTTCAGTATTAACGAACCAGGTGGTTTAAACGCTCAGTTCTTTTTATGTTTTGTTAGTCCAGTATATTATATATATATATATCATTAGATAAAATGTATTTTCATAAATAATATACTTTCGGAGCTGTCCTGTTGCTGGAAAATTGCTTGCACTGTAATAATACGAGCAGTAATTGGAAAAAAATATCGACATAACAATTAAGAGACCTTTTCATTCATATGTTCGTTTTAAGATTACAATCCAAAATTATACAACAAAGTGGACTATTTGTAATGTTCAAATTATAAATTATCATTGATTAAATGAAACTCTAGACCTACTCACGTGTTTTCTGAAACGATTACTCATTTGATGAGCTTATTATAGGTGTAATTCCTAACTAAGTATGTCGTTTTCATTTTATGAAACAAAAATTCATAGTGCATAAAATGTAAAACTAATCAAAATTGCATTACGTCTAGTGGTAGAACAATCGAATTACACTTGACGGAGAAGCTTTGGAGAATGTGAAAACCTTTACATATCTGGGCAGCATCATCGATGAATACGGTGGATCTGATGCAGATGTGAGGGCGCAAATCGGCAAAGCAAGAGCAGCATATTTACAACTGTAGAATATCTGGAACTCAAAACAATTGTCAACCTTCATCAAGATCAGAATTTTCAATGCAAATGTCAAGACAGTTCTACAGTATGAGGCGGAGACGTGAAGAACTACGAAAGTCATCAGCCAGAAGATACAGGTGTTTATTGACAGTCGTCTATGAAAGACATTATCAGCAACATTCTACTGTGGGAGAGAACAAACTAGATCCCAGCAGCGGAAGAAATCAGGAAGAAGCGCTAGAAGTGGTTAGGACACATATTGAGTAAGCACCGAACTGCGTCACAAGGCAAGCCCTCACATGAAATCCTCAAGGCCAAAGGAAAAGAGGAAGACCAAAGAACACATTACGCCGAGAAACGGAGACAGATTTGAGAAGAATGAACAAAAATTGGATATAATTAGAAAGGAAGGCCGGGGACAGAGTGGATTGGAGAATGTTGGTCGGTGGCCTATGCTTCATTGGGAGTAATAGGCGTAAGTAAGTAAGCTAATGGTAGAACGAACCAAATCAAGGATTATGTGATGAAGAAAATCTTCAACGAAAAATGATTACTGTTTTTGAAGACAGAGTTATCAGTAAACAAATATATCATTTCACAATGATATTCAACAAATTCACTAAATGAATTTCATAAGTTAACATGAATATTCCAATGTCATTCAAAAGTAGTTTAGAATTATTTACCTAGAATGTGACTATTTCAAATCATATACCAAATGACAGTGTTAAATATGCAGTTTCGAGAAAGCCAATAACTATAGTTAGTATTTCACAAATGAATTGCAACAACATTAATACGTTATTTTCTTCTCACCATATCTTACCTGTTTCATTACAACGAGAATGCTTCTTGGTAAACATTATAAAACCAGGTCTTTTTACTATCATAAATATTGCCTTTAGTTGTTAGATAATTTTTAAAATCATAACTAATACAAATAGATAATAGCTAATCATGTTTTTTTGTAATGCAACAAAGAGTTACCCAGGTGTCTATCAGTGCAGATAAAAATGTATGTTTTGTAATGATCACTGTCAGTTTTTCAGTAGTGTGATGTTGCTTTGCCTGCTTTTCATAGTTTTAACAGAATTTTGTAAAAAAAGATTTAACACAAACCTATTGCTTGACGTTTCTAACAAAAAACAAAGAAAACGTTTCTTACTTACTTACGCCTGTTACTCCCAATGGAGCATAGGCCGCCGACCAGCATTCTCTAACTCACTCTGTTCTCGGCCTTCCTTTCTAGTTCTAACCAACTTTTCTTCATTCTTCTCATGTCTGTCTCCATTTCGCGGCGTAATTTGTTCTTTGCTCTTCCTCTTTTCCTTTGGCCTTCAGGCTCGCCTTATGACGCAGTTGGATGCTTTCCCCAATGTGCGTCCTATCCACTTCTAGCGCTTCCTCCTGATTTCTTCCACCACTGGGATCTAGTTCGTTCTTTTCTACAGGGAATTGTTGCTGATAGTGTCTGGTCAACGGAGGGAGGATATTGCCGGTCAAAAGCCCGGATAAAGGAGGAGGGTTGGGCATGGGGTTAGTGACCCAATTCCGTAGAAAACTAACTGGTTAAAAAATTGCTAACCAGAAAAATTAATTTGAAGGGAAAGTACTGACTCGTTTTTAAATATTCACACTAAAACTTATACTGATAACTACTTGTTGTATGAAATATACTAAGAAATGTTGTCTTTATTTTGCCTTTAAGATACTGTCAACTACAATTCGACCCTTTATTTTTGTTGTCAGAATATACCCTTTTTTATTTTGTTAAAGAACTACTTTGATCAGTAGGGTTAAGGGTTTTATTTTTAAATTTATTAATATTGTATTCAATGAAAAATAAATTTTTAAACATTTCCGTGTTGAATAATTTATTTCTGAAAGGAAAAAGAATCTGCAATTAGAAATATAACAGTAGTAAAACAAAATGAGATTGAACGACTTCAACAAGTAAATAAGGAATTAAAGTCAAAACTTGCTAAACAATCTCAAGAATATGAGAATGAAGTAAGTTGGTAACATTTAAAATTTGATTTGTACACTACTGAAGAGCCCGTACTAGGATGAAACAACCGTCTAGTGCTTCCAGGTTTTTGATGGTGGTCTAGCTAAGATCGATACGTGAATCTAACTGTGGACAGATTACAATATGCATAAATTCACATACTGATAAAATTACTAATTTATTGATTGTGCATCAATAAAAGTCAGTACAAAATAGGCCAACAAAGTAACTAGGATTTTTGGAACAAATAATACGCTATGAGTTTAACAACTTCTTCCTCACTGATTGTTATTCGTGCACTTTTACAACTAAGTTAGACTTTTGACCAAAACTCTAACAATCAAATTAATCTTTCTCAAGCTAAACAGCATTCAAATACTAGCCAGTGACTGGCTCCGGAGAAGTTTGTCTAGGTTATAGTGAGAAGTCATGACTGATGAAATTCACTCGAATCGAAAGTGAGACAGTGACTACCCATCATACTAGCTGATTTTCATGCTATACAATAAACTGATAAGCGTTGGAATTGAGAAGCACCGGATTTCAGTCCAATGATCTAAATGTATCATGCACTCGGGAAAGCCTAATTATCCTGATCTCAATACCATAAGGGAGAATTTGTATTTCCTCACCTTAAAGGAACTTCGAAAAGAAATTATTCCCTGGTTTCAAAGGCTTTCTAGTCGATTTTAGTTAGTCAAGGGAACCATCGTCAAGTTAAAACCTGCAATCATATTCACCTTGAAATTTTGTATTACGTTTATTATTCAGATAAAATTATTACTTTTTTTTCTAATGATAGACTGGATTCATAATATTAACCTTATTTGACTGAAGTATCTCTATATGGAATTTACAAAAACATAATTAGTAGACTTTTCAGAAAGAAAAGAATTTCTATACAAAGTTAATCACTATTCAATCATTATAGATGGAGGAATACTTGAAATTCCACCTCTTTTTATTCAGTTAAATTCATTTATTTATTTCAACACATAAACATTGGTACAAAGAGGCAGCAAATAGATATGCGCCACATAACCCATTCGATTTGTGTGTAGTCTGTGATACTGCCCACGTGCCCATACCGAAACAGGTGGTTTTCATAGTATGCTACTCCCGGAGCTTTTGACCTAATAGTCTAGTTCACTAGGCAGTGGAGCGATGTAAAGAGATACAAACCCATGGTAGTCGGTGGCCGATATTTGGTTCATACACCATTTGTTCCTTCATGGTCCTGGAGCCCATGTGCACCATTGGTTTGTAATCAAGGTACTCTAACTCCACCAGGTGGATCCTCCATATCCACGAACTCGGTTAAAGCTCTGGACATTCGCTTTTAGCCCTCTGAATTTCGTAAGCGATGGTAATGCCACTATAAGGCAATGAGTAAGTGTTTCCTTATAGTAGTTGTGTGTATTTGGTCATGTGAGAGAATTTCGAGCGCGCATGAGAGAGCTAATTCTCTCCACTCTTGGCCATACCAGGGCATTTGGAGGGCCATTCAATTAAATGATGATAATGATTAATAACATTAATAAGATTTCTAATAAAATGAAAATTATCCATTTCATAGATTATTGAGAAAAAATGTAATCTAGAGCAAGTAATTAATAAACTAACAAAAGAATTCGAAGAATGTCAACTTACTAACAAACAAATTGAATTGAAGCTAATGAATGAATGTAAAAAGAAGGAAAATTTGGAGAAACAATTAATCAAACTAACAAATGAAATGGAACGAATGAAGAATGACTATGAAAACTTATCAAAACAAGCTAAAGAAAGTTTATTTCTATTTTGTTTTTATCCTATTCCATACATATATTAAAATGAATTCTTACTGTTAATTATTTTATTAGCATAAGTACTATACCATAATAACCGTTCATTTGTTTTAAGATTAAGCTACATAAGAAGAGTTTAGATGAATTCAAATTTGCCAAAGTGTTAGGGAGATCCAGAAAATTCGAAAAAAGCCAAAAAGGGTCTGAAAACATTGAGAAGCATCTTATCCATTCGGTATTTACTAGAAGTTTTGCCAGAAACATCTAGAAAGCGAGGAATCACATGTCGAGTTTCTGGTTGGATGATTACCTACACTGCTACTATGTTTAGTAGCGTCCTAGAATTTTCCGGAAACCCAAAGCCATCCAAAATACCATAAAAAATCCCAGATTTTTTGTAAATAAACGAATCTTTGGAGTAAAGCGTTTCTTCCATATTTCATACCTTTTCTCACGTGTTCAAGTTGCTGTATAGATCTAGCCGGGAGGTTACTTGAAGAGCTTAGGAACCTAATCTAGCGTTCATTAAGGAGACTTACCACAAAACTATCATTTTATTCTATTTGAAATATATCGTTTAAAGTTAGTTTGAATAAGATATATTGGTAATCAGACTATGAGTTCTAGATTGTATGCTATAATAATAAAATAGGTCAAATTATAATTTATGAACAAACCAATGAGTTTAAGGATAACAGGCCTTGGATTCGGACGAGAAATTCATTCATCCATATAGTTAACTAGCGTTTTAGGATTATGGTTGATGTTAATTGATGAGTGAAACCTTTAATTCATAACATTAAATCCTAATCCTAATTCCTCATATTAATTTATAATCCTTTTTTGACAGGGATAAGTAGGTGAATTGTTTCAAAATCACTTTAGTGTCCCACTTAACTGATCGACTGTCTATAAAGGTTAAATTAACCAGTATTTTCCTCGACATAAAATACCTAACAGTTTGAGTTTCATCAGAATATTCTATATTTTAATCAGTCATTGTTATTGGTCAATAAAATATATGTTATTAAAATGAGTAGACATTTACACTTTCCCCACTGTAAATTAATTTTATACTTTCTTGAAAAGTCGATAGAAAAGTATTATTTTATTCTTATTTGCAATATACTTCAATGAAAACTTATTCACTTACTCAAATTACATTCATTTAGTTACAGATGGGTGACAGATGAATGACAATTCGAAAATGAGTATAATTTATCTGTCATAACTCTTCTGGAACAGAAACCATTTTGTTTAAATACATGTATTAATGATTAATATTTCTGAGAAGTAAAATTTGAGTTCTTTAATGTAGTCTGTACTCAATGTACAATTTTAATTGTTACAAAAGAACTCCTGTACTGAGAATGAACTATGAAATTCCATAACTCAAAACTTTAAAACAGAATGCTTCTATCTATATTAAATAATCATCTTGTAAGAGTTTAAAATTCTTAAATGAGATGAAATAAAAAAATCCTCGATTTCATGATACCCACGTACAAAATACCTAACAATTGAAGAGTAGCTGTTCCAAATCAAATCACATTATGAGGCAGTTCTTGAGGCTGTGATTGATTGATATGAGTTTTCAGTCTTGATATTAATCTAATTCTGCATGCTTTACAGTGAATACTTATTTTTAATTAAATATTTTAATATTTATTTACAATGGATTCTTGAATAGTGACCGATAATAATAATTTCAAACTATCAGGAAAAAATGAAATTTAATGAGACTTTTGAAAAAATCATATCATTTAAAGTGAATGTAAACAGATCTATTTATTTTATGGATAATAGCTTTCAGTTGAACCCGTATGGCTGGATATAGCGGTAGTCCAAAGTTGATTTTCACACTAGGAATCGAACTTAGTTTCAGTATCTTTAAATGGAAGTAGATTATCTACTAAGTTATTGAGTTACGACACTCAACAACTCATTTAAATAATATAACATTTGTTGTTATTATTATTAGCCTATATACCAACAGACTTTGTTCAAGGGACATCAAATACATATGCACCACGCTAGTCACTTGATTTGTATGTAGGCTGTGATACTGCCCACGTGCCCATACCGAAACAGGTGGTTTTCGTAGTATGCCACTCTTGGAGCCTTTGACCTAATGGTATAATCCACAAGGCAGTGGAACAACGCAAAGAGATACAGTCCCATGGTAGTCGGTGGCCGATATTTGGTTCATATACCATTTGTTCCTTCATGGTCCTGGAGCCCATGTGCACCATTGGTTTGTAATCAAGGTACTCTAACTCCACCAGGTGGATCCTCCATATCCACGAACTCGGTTAAAGCTCTGGACATTCGCTTTTAGCCCTCTGAATTTCGTAAGCGATAGTAATGCCACTATAAGGCAATGAGTAAGTGTTTTCTTATAGTAGTTGTGTGTATTTGGTCATGTGAGAGAACTTCGAGAGAGAGAAAGAGCGAGAGAGACCTAATTCTCCCTCACTCTCGACCGTACCAGAGCATTTGAGGACAAATATTATATTAGATGATAATCATAATTATCACAATATTATGTCAAAAAATTTATTCATTTACTTTTAGTTAGTTGTACTTTAATGTTTATGATTATGATTTGTAAAATTATCATGTCGGAAGAGTTAATATTTAGTTGAAATAATACGTGAATGATGGAGGATATCAGGTTTTTTTCTCTTTTAAAGAAAACGTAGATTAAATTTAAATCTGATTAATGAAAATTCTATGAACTTCAAGAAAAGTTTCATGATATATAACTCACTTTGTTGTACCTCACCTTGGTTTTCTTCTCTTTTCGTGTGAGTTCAAAGGAAATACTCTCTTTTTATTTTTACCTGGATATATATGCCCTGAATTATTTTTTTTTAAAAATTTTTAACTATTGAAATTTATAGAAAAAAAAGTTAAACTTATGACCAAATTAAATTAGATAATTATGTGAAAATGTTATATATTACTCACCTGTTCTTTCATTCTTATTTGTGTTTTTTTATTTTTCTTTTCTTTATCTATTTTTCTTATCATTCATTATCAACTCAAACTATTTTCTATTTCTTAAAAGCTTTTCATTTTCCTTTTTTACATTGAAGCAATCAATTGAATGTGTATTCATCAAAGAAAATCAAATTTTTTCCTTCCATCTATTCATACATTCATTCATTGATTCTACCCTACTTCTTGTTTTATCTTTATTTTTCAATCATTGTGAATTTTCTTTTTTTTAAAAAAAATAAAAACTGGTTCATTTTTCAGCATTAATTCATTGAAATTCTATTTTATTGATTAATTTTTTTTTCTTTCAAAAAAAATTATTTTTTTTTAGTTAGAAAAAAGTTCAAAATTCACTGAATTAGTTTCTGAACTTGATCGTAAATGGTCTGAAACTGTAGGTCGTGAATGTGCACGTGTACGTAGTGAAACAATGCAACAATTAGAATTACAATATAAAACAAAATTAGAAGAAATTACAAATAATTATGAAAAAACAATTAGAACTATGCATAAACAATGGGAGATGAAAATAGAATTGAATAAAATAGATCAGTTTAAAAATAATATTGATCAAGTAACAGAATACATAACTAAAGAACAATCAAGGTATGTCTAATTTATTAATCAAATATATTACAAATAAATTAATATATATTTGTAATATCTCAATGAGTAGAAAGATGAGATTTACTGACGTTTCTTGACTCAGCGTAAGTCACTTCTTCAGAGAATAAATAACCGAAATCAAAATCGATTAGAGTTCCATAAAATTTAGACATTTTTTCGTTTAAGTAGATGGTTGAACGAATAAGATTTTTAAATGTTTCGCTAAAAAGAATTGGTAGCTAACGTAAGTGTATTTAAATAGATCATTTTAATTAAAGTTATTCATTTGATATGTCATTACTATTATTTTTGGGGCATTGATAACGATATCAGTTTGATAAAGTTTTATTTCATATAAACTATTAAAAGATTTTTAGAAACATATTCTTACGGTAGATATAATTGCACTACTTATTATACTATTGACTATGGCATACAGTGATACGGTGTTACTAAAAAAGGAAATGAGAAGGTATGAAGTTTCTATCGGATGCTTTTATGGAATACACCAGTATAAACTTAAATACAAAATAGATAGATAGATCACTGAAAATGACCTCTAACCACTTAATAAGATAAATATATTTCCAAAACAGCTATGTATTCATAATAGTTACAACAGTTATACGGAATATTTTAAATAAAAATGATGTCATAAGATATTTCAAGACAATTAGAGTATTTTTTCAAAAATATCTTTATGTGTACATCTAATTTACTTATGTAAGTGTTATCCAATGGAAGATTCGTATATAAATCATTTCACCCATGAATTATGACATCAGGAAAAACATAAAATTTCGTTATCATAATATGAATAAATCATTTCACTACATACATATCATATTTTTGCATCGATGTTTTACTAAAACTATTAGTATAGTATTGAAGATAGTTTGACTTTGATCAAGTTTCATCAAGTAATGTCAAAAATAAGTTAACAGTATCGAGCTGTAAAGACTTCTTATTCGTCCTAGTATGGGACTGCTAAGCAGTGTGCATCTACGATCCCGCATGCTGAATTCGAATCCTGGACCGTCGGTCTCTCGCGCGAACACCTAACCGCTAGACCACAGAGTCAGAATCCAACTGTGGTAATGTCTAACTTCAACCGATCCACGATATTGAGCGATTATCTTCCATTGTCGTCGGTAGACATTTATTAACTTAGGAGCATCAGAATAAAAGTTAAATCCAATGATACGTAAACTTTTTATGAGATTCTAGTTCCAAGATATCGCTATTATCTTTTTATTTCTCAATGAATAAAATGAACTGAAGTGAAACATTGTTACGTATCGTCAATAACAGTTCATCCATGAAATCCTCTATAGCATTGTTTGAGATTTTTACTATTCTACATACTTGAGAAATGTTTTTGCGAATAGCATAGGACTAATGGTGGGACTTTAATTTATGGACGACATTTGAGCGGCACTAAAGTAACCTTAAGAATGTCCACCTACTTACTAAAGTTAAATAAGGTTTATAAATTAGTGTGAAAACTTATGGTTGGGAATTACAGTTGGACGTTAGGATTAGGAATTAGATTAAGGGTTTTCACTACGAACTGACATCAGCTATAGCGTCAAAATGTTCTTCAGCCATATGAATGAATGAATTTTGTGCCAATATACAAAATCCGCTATCTTAAATCTGATTGATTTGTTCATTAGTTATAGTCTCGTCAAATATCTTATTTTTTATTTATTTAATGAACTATTAAATATTTGATTATATAAGCACTACTTAGTGTGAAAATACATTTAAGTGTTTTCAAGTGAATGGACTGAATGCCAATGAAAATTAAAAATATAAATAAAGAACATTAAGTAAGAGGGATGTTTAAACTGATTTCAGTTTTTCATTAAGATCATGTACCGATTGATGTTAGACCACTATTGGAAACCCGGGAGCACTGTACGGCTGATTCGTCCTGTTGTGGGATTCCTCAGCAGTGCGCTTCCACGATCCCGCTCGCGGGACGCGAACTCAGGGCCTTTAGTCTCGCGGGCGAATGCTTAACCTTTAGACTACTGAGTCGGCATCCAATGGTGTTACTGTTTAATCTAAACCAATCCACGAGATTGCGCGACCATCTTCTATTGTACTGATGTAGATACCTGTCTCTGTCTGACACGGATTAGCTCCACTGATCACGACTTCAGTTTATTTATTCATTATTTTCTTCCAGAAATATTTCCACTAATATAAATAGTTTTAAATGCACAAATTAATAATTGTACTCTTAGTCTGTATTGTTCAATGTTACAAGACCAAATTTTATAAATTTATCTATAATCTAAAATGTTTTCAAATCAAATTGCTTTCCTGGCTTAATCCTGTAACTGGTATTATTTTTCATTATTGGCTTAGACAACAAAATTTTTCGAGATAGTAAAATATATTTTCAGTGACTGTCATATAATGGCATCGTATTATTGTTTTCTTCATAAAATGCGAATTAGTAGAATTCTGTATTAAGAATTTACATTCATTAAATGTAAATATAACTGACTTGGTATTGTTTACTTGAATGTTCCCATTGATGTTTAGGACTGCAGTTGATCAGTCTCTTATTGGCATATGTTCAAACTGTGCGTATTGCCTCGATATTACTTTAATTCACAAGCATTATATGCAAGGATGGATAATGGCCAGCAGTGGAATACAAGACGCGCGTTTCGTCCCATTTAGGACTAGTCAGCTGGATGTATCAGCATCCAAGAGCTGAAGTCTGTTCCTGGACTCGAACCCAGTACCCTTCGCTCCAAACACCATCGCGTTATACCGGAGTGAACATCAACTATGGGATCCAGGTACATCCATCTGACGAGTCCCAACTAGGACGAAACGCGCGTTCTGGATTCCACTACTAGTGACTACCCATCTTTGCTTGTAAATATAATTACTTAGAAATATTTATTATTCCTATATAAATGTTATTTTATTTTCATTAAGTGATCACATCACTCATTTGTCAGAAAACTTTGGGAAAAATCTTGATCAAAGTGTTCAAACTGATGAGGAATTAGTAAGTGTGAATCTTTCATGTTTATTTTTCAAATGATTAGTTGTATAATGTCTTTAATAAAGTTGTTTATTGGTTGATAATGAAATTTAGAATATATATTGTTTTGAGACTCATCAGCTGGATCTATTAGGGTTTATATAGTGATTTTCACACTGAGACTCGAAATCAGTACTTTTCATTTCAAGCATTAATGGGTTATCCACTGAGCTATAGATGCTAACATGTTCCACAGGTGTTAATCGTATGCATAATAGTTTGTATTTTACTGTTATTGTTAAGATCTATAATTGGTCAGTCTCTATTCATATATGTGTATTTTGAAGTGACTACCTATATTTGTGCGCATAATTATCGGATAACTAAATGATGTTGGGAATGAATTAAATAACAATGGGTATTATAAACAAGTAATAAGCATCAAATCTACCTAAATTTATAGAGCAAATTTCTAAGAAGCATTTTCTACTTAAACAGTGAGTATAGAAAGAAAACCTTCCTTTTGTTTGCTAGCAAAAGCTATACTGGAAGAGTTGCTTGTGCTGAGAAATCGTACGACTTTCCAGTCAAACAATTTCCATTTCCTAAAGTATGGTTTAGGAACGAAAAACCACCAGCATGAACTAAGTAACGGTGATAGTAAAAGGACAAGCGATCTACATAAGTTCATAGAAACCTATCTGTTTCAGAGCATGTTGATGAACGGAGTTAGACATAACATACTATGAATTGATTGAAGTTTAAAGCTTATTGAATGGAACCAATTATCTCAGTAACAGCTGAAATTTACATCATATCTAAATTCGTGATGAAGAATAAGAGTTATTAATGAGATATCTACTTGAAAGTTCTGAGCTAGTTGGCAAAATATTGTGTGATTGTCAATGTGAAGAGATTTAGGTTTTTAGGTAGGAAACCAATATTTTTTCCATGAATTTGAGTATCATTTGTCATTTACATTGATTAATGACAAAATGTTGCTTGAAACACTTGCTTGAAGCCTCAAGGTCAAGTGGCACAACCGTTATTTATTAAAATGAAAGGACTTCCAAACGACGAGCCATAAATTTCACTTTTTTACATGAAACGGTTCACCAAGCACTTGGGTATGAACCACTCTCTGGGTATGAAGGCTAATAATACTACGCAGTTGTCGGAAACAAAGTATGGCAAATCATATTTTTTATATTAAGACCATGATGACTGATATGTTCTGTGTATACTAAAACTCAACCCAAAAGGAGTATATCAGCGTCCTGAATAATTCCGTGCTAACGTCTCTAAATGTCACACTGAGTGACCCTAGCTCTAATTCCAATGATGTGTCACGATTTCGAGTCACTCAAAAAGTCAGTCCGTCACAACGTAGAACCTGCTACGTATGCTAATCGGCTCATGTTACCGTACCCCATCAGCACAGAGAAATAAAAATTATCAGGCAAAAGATCAGAACAGTTGAGTTAGTAACAGCATCAGTGGTAATGGGAAAGATTGGTCATCAGAGGTACAATTCGAAAAAATATAAATTAGTGAGATAAAAATACCAAAGGTTATGAGGAATTTAGAATCATAGAATTTAATGCATCTGCACCATTGCAAACGATTTTGAACCATGTCATTGAAAGTCTCTAACCATTGGGTACGATAATGATGCGGACCCCAACCAGGTAGTCTGTTCCTATCAACATGACTAAGTTCAATTGTCAGTGACTTTATGGGCTGATGCAATGTTTCGGTCTGTCTGCCCTAGTTTTACTCAGCCTTCTCTTACACCAGATAACGTTACCCATCGGGCTATGCGGTGGTTGGGCGTACGTGACACACGTCACAACTACCTCGGTCGATGAAGATTTACTACTCCATCAATCAATTCCCGATCTTCCCTTTGTAAGAATAACTTACTCCGTGGTCCCAAAATACACGAGAAACACTCCGTAAACACATATGGTCGAATACAACTGACCTGAGAATACCATCTCTTCTTAATGTCCATGTTTCACATCCATAAAGTATAACGAAACAAACTTTTCCCCAGTAAACTCATCCTTTAGTTGAAAGATGGATATCTCGCCCATGCTACAAGTGGTTCAGGTTGTTAAGGTTAATTGGGATTTTTAGATTCGTGCAGTGATTTCATCAGATACCAGACTATTAGGATTGATGGGACTCCCAAGACAACTAGAGCGGTCAATGAGTTCAACTACTTCACTCTGTATCACTATTCAGGAGATAACGCAGGCCAATCCCAAAGTAACATTTCTCATTTGGAGAAGGAGAACCGCATCCTAAACATGCTTGCATTATTGCTTAAGATGGTCAGAAGATTGTATTTTATCAGAGCCACCACCAAACAGAACTACATCATCTGGGTTAAAAAGTGAATCTGTAGTACCGGTTGCTATGTTAAGCCCATATACATTATTATAGCATCTGCACAGGTCAATTTATTCATTCCCCGTGAGACACGTTTTGACCTTGTTAATTATTCACTTATCAATCCTGACCGTTTTTATATGAGCGTATATGTGTGCACATCTCATCCTATTCATCACATATCTGTAGCTTATTTTTGTGTGACTATAAGTATTGATTAACGCTTGGTTAAACTGAGTTGGCTCACATGCCATCTACACTGCTCGTTATTTTACTTCTTTCTCTTCTCTTCGCCTAGTCCCTCTGATTGTCTGTCCAGATCGATGAGTGTACAATATATATGTATCCGAAATTCATTCTCGTACGTGACTTGATTCCATTATTCACTAACGCGCTTAAGTCCTTAATTTTATACGAGGATCGACGACAGTTATATTTCCATAGGAATCAGAAACGATCACACTCGAGTCAGATATCAGGCCACAAAAAATCTACCGGTGGAAGACGAATTTCTGTATAGTCAGACGATGAAAGTTATCTCTAAAAGCATGTCTATGACATTTAAATAAAAATGACAAAGGCGGAAAACAGTGACAAACTCCACCTAACGTAACTGATCCCGATTACAGTTCGCCACAAGCTGTGCTTCAACTAGTAGTGTTTGAGCAGAGAGCCTTCACAGTGTTAATGTTCTCCTTTGGTACACCTTTCAATTATAGACATAGAAACCTCACGATCAACGGAGTCAAACAACTCCCTAATAAGGTCAAGGAATACAACTATGGTTGGACGTCCTAAAGCACTTCTATATTCCAGTGAATATTAGTCCTTACATCCACGTCCAGGTCTGAAACTAGCCTAGTTTCCTCTGGCTTGCTTTTCACGAGGTTAATATTTTGGACACTGTTTTACTTAAACGAATTCGTTCGTGATTGTTATGAGAGGATTTTTGTTATTTCTTAATAAGGTGGGACGATCAGTGATCGAGACTAGTCAGATGGGATTACGTCCACTTCCTAGATTCTAGCTAAGATTTCAGTTAATCTGACTTCCAAAACCGAGCCACTACCTAAAATTCTCAGGAGTTAGTTTATCTGACTCTGCTGCTCTCCATTGCTTTAGATCATTTGCAGTCCTTTCCACCTCACTAGGACTTAGAGAAGTTACATCAGTTTGCGATTTAGGTTGCTTGGATTTAATAAGTAACTGGTGTGTGGTTGAAGGCCAGTTGAACTGTTTCCTAAAGTGTTCTGCCCATCTGTCCAATATTCTGGATTGAGAGTGAATAATAGTCCCGTCTTTTTCTTATATAGCTTCACTTATGTCCGCATTTTTAATGCCTGTTTTTTGATAAGTCCGAACAGTTGTCTGCTGTTACCTATCCGTGCTTCCTTTTCCATCTCTTCTGCTTTCGCTACCCACCAATACTTACGGTCATTATGTAGACTTTTATCAGTGTTCATTTGAGCTTCCTCCTCTCCTCATCGTGTTTGGAGCCTGATAGGATGAGTTTCCGAGCATTTATCAATTTTGTAGATGCCTCTGAAATCTACTGATTTTTCTCAGCCTTTTGATTTAAGTTATTCCAAGTTATAACTGTGTTTCCATACCCTTTTGAATGTTATGCCAAGCTACCTCGGGGTCGATATCACTTTTATGGTTGACTTACTCCTTCACTAGTTTTTCCTGAAATACATTCTTAAATTTACATTCATTAAGTTGAACGCTTAGCGGTTTTCTTGCTGTCGCTTTTCTACGTCCAGTAAGACGTAGACAAATATAAGCTCTAGCTAGAGCATAATCCAAGTCTAAACATGTGTTCCATAATGAACGACAATCTTCTACCGAGCCCCTGCAACGATGGGTAATGGCAATGTGACCTACTTAAGTCCATCGATCAGTCGATTGTAGAAGTCGCGACGTCAGACAAGGTTCTCCTTATGTTTCAAGTTAGTGTTTGCCATAAATGGACATTTATCTGAGTATAGTTGCAGTATGCTGTCGCCATCATTCATTGACCAAGCCGCAACAACATAAGATCCGCCAAGTGCCATTCAGTTTGGTTTAGTTTACCTACTTGAGCACTAAAATCACTTGCAGTTATCACTACATCAGAGCGTGTATTTTTTTGAAGGAGGTTAGATAGCCTCCTGTAAACTTCATCTCTAAATTCGTCCGAACTACAATAATTGGGAGCGTAGTTAAAGACAACGAAAAAACGGTGGTTTGTGTCCCTACTGTTACGTTTAGTAGGACAGCACACAAGTGGTTGTATATTGGAATTAAGTCTGGAAGAACCTTTTCTGATTTCGAACTTAATGCTATACCTACATCAGAGAGATCACCGGCAGTGGCAGTGAGGTCTCCGTATGCTTGAAGGGCAAATCGTGCCGGTTTCCTATATTGGCAATTGAAGTTATATGCATGACTGTACTTGGATCCTGTATTCATGTTTCTGAGGAGCAGTACATATCGATGGCGCGAGGTTCTAGAGTCCTAGATAATGAAGCCTGTGTTACTATCTGATGCAAATTTCAAACATCGAAAGCTTCAACTTGAAGTTTAGAGCTTGATTTCAGGAGACCGTGAATAACATTTCATGAACTCGAATAATTGGCATCGGCGACGCGTTGTGATAAAGTTAAGTGGGAAGGTTTTGTCATGGGGATGGAGAAACCAATAAGAAGTGGGGCAGGGGTTCGGTCGTCAACCACATAATCTCGGGTTGTTGTCACTTCTCGGCTACCCACGTCGTGGAAGAATATCTCTTCCTAATGAACCTGAAAAAGAATCAGTGGTGGTCTTAGCGACCTGAAGGCATGACTGCAAAACCAAAGGTATAACTGCTTGAGACCGGTTATGCACGACCTTCTCATGAGGAGTTTTTTAGTGTTTTTACTCCGTGATTCCAAAGGCCTTACCACCGGAGGCGGAATCCTATGGGTTAAGGTGATGTATGCCATTTTCAGGGTCGATCTTTTTTAAACCCTTCCTCCCGATATGAGAAGGTGAAATTACTGCGGATGCTGGTTGTCCGAGGAAAACACTATACCGCTGTAACGCCCCTCTACAGCCAGGAGTATGACTTTGCCCTCGGACCTTAAGTGACTGCTTTTAGTTTTATCGTTTCCCAACTGACCTATCTAGCATGATAGGACAAATCATCCAGCTCAGAGAACAAAACTCCAAAATCATCCACCTGAGCTACTTATCTTCTACACCATCTCATAACTATAATATGAAACAATATTTATAAATTAACTTAACTCAATTCTTTCTTCTTTAAATTTTTGTTCCTTAAACACTTGCCTTCTCATCATAATTTAGTAAGTCAGTAATTTTCGGGTAATTTTTTTATATAAAACTGTAGAAATTATTTTCTTATTTTTTTCATTGTCACGAAACTTATCCATTTATTATTTTATTTGATTCCTTTTTATTTCTCATTCGTGTTTTGTAGGAAAAAAATAATTTTTTTCTATTTTCTTTTATAAAATAAAAAAAATTTTGTCTTCATTTATTCTTTTTTTGTTTTTTGAAAAGGAAAATAAAATTGAAAATAATCAGATTAGTAATAATGAAATGAAGAATATTATAATGATTGATTCGAGTACGGAAACTGATCAACAATCGTACATTGAACAAAATAATTATCATATGGATGAAAATGAGAAAAACCAAGTATACCGATTAAATAGTTTACATTGAAATCTATAGTAGGATTATTATTATTATTATCTGGAATGCTTAAACTGTACTACTTTTTAGTATAGTTTAGGCAAAACATTTATCTGACAACTTGAACCAATGTAGTAAAGTTAGTGGTTCTTTGAAGTTAACATTCTCTGTACAATGGTCTGTGAATCTCATTCATTCTTAAATCAAAAGTGATTAAATAGTTAATTTTTAATGGTAGATTAGTTTTTTTTTTAAAGAAATGGGGAATGCTATCATAATGTGATAAGACGCCATTGTTTATCTAACAGATAGCTACATGAATTCACTTAGTATTACTTGTTTGAATCTTCCCATTGATGTTTAAGACTGCAACTGGTCAGTCTCTTATTGGCATATGTGCACACTGTGCGTATTGCCTCGATATAACCTTATTTCACAAGCATTGTAAGCAAAGATGGATAGTGGACTCAGTATCTGAGTGGTTAACGTGATTGCGTTTGAAGCGAAAGATACTGGGTTTGAGTCCCAGAGTGAACATCAACTCTGAGATGCAGGTACATCCAGCTGATGAGTCCCAAATAGGACGAGACGCGCGTCCTGGATCCCACTGCTAACCACTATCCATCTTTGCCTAAAGTTCACAAAGTTTAAATTTTTTTGTTATTTTAATTTATTTTTAAAAGTTTAAAAGAAGAAGAATTACATAATCATTTTAAAAATGAATTACAAACAACGAAACAATATTATGAAAATATAAGATCAAAAGAATATAATGAATTTATGCTTGCTCAAAATATTCTAAAATCTAAAATACATGAATTACATCAACGTTTATTAAAATGTTCATGTAAATCATCAACAGTACTAAAACAGGTTAGTGTAAATAATTAAAAAGGGGATGATAAATTTTCGTTAAATAACACTTATAGGATGAAAGAAAATGTAAGTTTTTAGTGGTCCGGGATCTGACTGCAAGTTATATCGTATGATTATTTGTTATTAAAATATAGATCCCGGCTATCCTCGTATATTTCATCAACTTAAACCGATTTAGTGTATAACGAGATTAAATAAGTCGTATACGAAAATGAATTTTTGAATACATACATTTCGTACATTCACTAATCTGGACAGGAAATGAGAGGGGTGCAGCGAATGAAGCGAAGAAGAGCGTGCGAAGCGAAGCAAAAGGACGCTCAGTGCAAATGACATGTGAGCCAACTCCCTTTAATCATGCGTTAATCCATATTTATAGTCACACAAAAATAAGCTACAGACATGCGATGAACAAGATGAGATGTACTCACACATACAGATTTTAGAATAATGTATATGGGCTTAACGTAGCAACCAACACTACAAGTTCATATAAGATGCTAATATGAATATGATAGGATCTTTATAATATGAAGTTGAAATTTATCACAAATAAATGCTATGTAAGGGAATCTTGAAAACTAGTGAATATTTAACAACTGTTTTGTATTAGCATAAGTTTCCTTATGATTTCATATTCAAAACCTCGCTATGAATTCAATCTTATCACCCCCGTCAAATGCTCTGGTATGGCTGAGAGTGGGGAGAATCAGCTCTCCTTCTCTCTCAATTCTCTCACATGACCACATATATACAACCACTATAAGGAAACACCTACTCATTGCCTTATCGTGGCTTTACTATTGTTTACGAAATTGAAAGGGCTAAAAGCGAATGTTCAGAGCTTTAACCGAGTTCGTGGATATGGAGGATCCACCTAGGGAAGTTAGAATACCTTGATTACAAACCAATGGTGTACATGGGTTTCAGGATCCTGAGGGAACAAATGGTGTATGAACCAAATGTCAGCCACCGACTACCATGGGACTGTATCTCTTTGGGTTGTTCCACTGCCATGTGAACTGGACTATTAGGTCAAAGGCTCCGGGAGCGACATACTAAGAAAACAAGCTGCTTCGGTCTGGGCACCTGGGCAGTATCACAGTCCACATACAAATCAAGTGAGTTGAGTGTCGCGTATGTATTTCGTGTCCCTTTGTACCAATATTGATATTTTCAAATAAATAATAAATAAATTCTTATCACCGTTTGAATAGAATTATATTTCTCTACTGTTTGAATAATGTCAAGTCTGTTTTACTCAATGACTACTCGAACTGCAACGTAATTTTTCTTACATGAATAAATCTACATACTTATTAGCAAACTAAATGATTATGTTGACGATCAGTATTTCAAAACTTTAACTTCATTATTCTCTTTAAAGTTTAACTGCCATTTACCTCAACCTTCAATCAGTTGACAAATAAATTATTAAAATGAATTCTTTTACCTGTAATTCCATCCTCAGACATTATTTTCCTATTAAAATGTATGAAAGGCAAATGGTCAACAATGGTTGACTTGGCAAGTCTAACATTATCAATCGTGTGTTTCTCATGAAAACAGACAAATTGTCTTTGTAGTGGCATAATGAGAAAAATAAATTTATTTATGTTGAATATACTACCATTTTATGAAGTTTGTTTTTTCCCTCTTTACTATTCATAAAAGGAATATTTTCAACTTGTTTAATCTTCCAGTAAACAAAACTATTAAAATTCATTCGATAAATTTTATATTTCACTTTTTTTCGTCTGTGTTTTAGGTAAAAAATAGCAGATTTTCAGCAAATAGTCAATTATTACCAGAAATTAGTATGAGTAATAAACAAAGTTCTATTTTTGATACTTTATCATCTTCGTCCTTATCTCCATTATCACCAACAGGAGCTCTATCAGAACCAAAATTCGTTTATAATCATGACTATAATCTAATTTCTGACCAACTGCCTTCACAAATTGACGAAGATCATCGTTTTATGAATGAAAATAGGGAAGAGAAGTTTCGTTTGCCATCATTAGCTACCTAAGTGGTGTAGTGAGAAAGAGGGTAATACAGGAAAATAAAGCATCATTTAATTGTGCAGCATACTAACAAGTATAAACAATTATCCATAAAGTTAATTAACGCATAAAAAAAACCGAACATCTCTACATTAAAAATTTACACAAAAAATAAAATGGAAGGTTTTTCTTAGTTTACTTAAAAATATGTTTGTCTGTATGTATGTGCATACACCAGATAGTTACCTTTAAACTAGAAACTATGAAGTACTATTCACAAATTTCTAACCATCATACTTCCAATTTACATAATAAAAACAGAAAATATAATTACATATTTTGTAGAAACTTCATTTATTTGTTTTTTTTGGGGGGTAAATGAGATACACAGTTTGTTAAGACATTGAATTGGAAGGGGAATTAGTTAGGTTTGAAGTTATTTTTTTCATACTGATCTAAGATAAACATTATTTGAATAAATGCTGAAAATTACGAGTCACTGGTAAGTAATAGTAGGGCTAGACGAAGGGTATTAGGGAATGATGGTAAATTATTTGATGAGGTTGTAAATCTTCATCGACTGAGGTGATAAGGCCATATGTTACGTATGCCTGAACACCAATTACCACGACGCGCAATACTGACTAGTGTTGGGGATGGTTGGATGAAAGTTAGGAGCGGCCAAACCAAAACGTGGATTTAGTCCTCGAAGTCACTAACTCCTTGTGTGAGCAATGTTGGTAGATGCAGACTATATGGCTCAGAATCGATCACAATCAGTCAGTGACAACGTAGAACTTTATACGTACGTGTGTCAGTTCGAGTTGCCATACCACATTAGCACAGAGATGCAGTTGTCGATTCAAATCCCATAGTGGTAGGACTAGTAAGAGTATAAACAGTAGTCAGAAAGATTAGGTTTTGAAGATGTTATTCAAGGATTATAATTCAGTGAAATAAATTTGGAAAGAGAAAAAAGATGGAAACATGAAAAATTCCGAAGATTAGAATCGATCACAATGGCGTAGGTGTATACACTCTCTGTCCTCCCTTAAACTGTGAGATTACAATTGCTTCATATCTGTCTTTCTTCCTGTACTATATCCTTATATACAATCTTTCTTTTATATATTACTACCATTAAATTAACTTGGACCTGGTACCACGTTGTAGCTGGTTGACTGACATTAACTGTTTTATTCACTATTCACGTTGTTCGGCTGTATGATGTCCAAAGATAACATGTATTATATGTTTGGTATTGACTGATACTCCTTGGTTCGTCAGATGCTTTTTGTCCGTAATCGGAAACTTTTTTACACTCAATGAATTTTATACACTTCATAAATTAAAACATGAAATTATGACAAGTTTAGAAACATCTTAAACAACATATAATTCATTATCTAAAACTTTAATGAAAGAGAAGATTATTGAGAAATTTCCTGATTTTGTAGACTTATATTTGACTTCTTTTAATACAGATTATTCAGCAGTATTAGCTGACTTGAACGTGAACCGAACGTCTTTATTTTCAACAAATGGCTTTAGCTGAAATAAGTGATGGTATAGGCTTTCAAAATGAGCTTCTTCACCAATTCTTTTGAAGATATTTGTTATAGGTGTAAAATTTAAAAGTTAGTAATATAGTTAAGAATAGAATTTTGTCTAATTTTTTATTCGATGAGTTAAATAATTATTTCATTGAATGATCAAGAAATTAATCAGAGATCTCTTTGACTAAAGCCTTCAATTATATACAAGTACTTTGTTGAAATTTCAATTTGAATTTTATCACAAATTAGTGTTTCAAACAATTTGCTGTTCTTTGATAAAAGATTCAGTCAACATTTCAAACTAACCAGAAAATTAATACTTTTTATGCAACCACAGAAAAACTGGCAAAGTACAATGAATCCTTTGTGTTATGTAAATACTGTCGCTGTTTTTGTTTTACTGGAAATTAAACAGAACCATTGAGTTAAACTATTTGTACATTTTGTCCAAAAGCGTATTTTTGTAATAAATATACAAATTCTTACTATTTTATTTCGGAGTAATTGTGTGCTAATAAGATATATATTATCTGAGAGAGGAATTTGATTACTTGTATCAAGGAATATGATATGTTTGTAAGAATGGTTGCTTACAAAAAATGCACTAGATTATGATATCAGATAGTAAGAGATCTGTAAATTGAGTCCTTAGTTTGAACAAGCGTAGTTTACTGATTAACTAACTTTCGAAGTCGTAACGTTTAATAAATGTGAGTTGTGATGAACATTTTTAAAGATAATTAGTACCCTCTAGTGACTAAGAAAGAAGTAGATCCATAAATCGTGGTAATTCCTATTACTAGTAATCGGTTGATGTAAGATATATGTGAACCGTTTCTGGTAAGAGTTGTGATCATCTAGTTATCAAAAATTATCAATCTAAATATTGTTGTTACGTTTGTTTATGTCCTTCAAGCTATCCTACCTTTTCACGACTTTTATTCCATAGGCAACGTTTACGTCATAATACAACAATTACACTTAAAATGTATACTTCACATTAGTTCTGCTACTTTATTTAATCTGTATTGTAAACAACGGAACTTAACAGATTTTTTTTCATTTTATGCCTATAAACTCTGAGAAGTTTTCACATAAAGCATATGACTAGGAGTTTGTTTATTGTTCTCTTATGATGGTTGATTGGACTTTATCTTATTTTCAATTTAGTTCATTCAAGACAATACAAACAAAATTAACTGATTAGTCTTTCATACACTACTGAATTTTGATAATGCAATATTTATCTATCAAATACATTAGTTTTTACGCTTGAATAATCGAATTTTAACACTGGAGAATACTGCAAATTTATCTTAGTCATAATTAAATTCTTTTCAAAAAAATATAAAAATGAATAGTTTGCTACCATTCCTTATCTTCAGTAATTTCTTTCTTTCCTTTATTCTTTAAGATGCATGATAGGACATGAATAAATATCTATTGAAGTGTATATTTCATAACGTGGTTAAAGCTTGTTGGTTATTTTCAATTTAAATGGCTAAAGTGTGATAATAAACTAAATCCTGATATCTTTTATTTGTTATTATTAGTAAAAAACAGACACTAAAGAATAATTACGCCCGATACTTCTTATTGATGAACTTTTTTCGTTATAGGGTTGTGGAATTTGTTGAGTCTAGATTGATATCATGAATGGATCATGCTAGAACGTCATTGAAAACCTGGAGGCACTGAATGGCCATTTCGTCTTAGTATAGGACTCCTCGGTACTGGTCCAGAGGTTAAACCTTCTCACACAAAAACGAAGGTCATGGTCTAGAGTTCATTGTGTGGGATCGTGGATGCGCACTGATGGGAAGTCCTAAACTAGGACGAAACAACCATCCAGTGCTTTCAGGTTTCCAATGGTGTTCTAGCATTGATCCATTCACAATATCAATCCGAATTGTTTTCAGTTTACCATTTATTATTAACGTCTCAGTCGTTGTGGGTAAATAAATGGGTACCTATTTTTATGTTTAATGAAGTACAAGTTAGGTAAATTATTCCAATAATGACTAGAAGAGTGAGAGGAAAATTGATAGCTGATAAGCAAATATGAAAAAAGAAATCTATGAATTCATTGATTGCTATGTTAAACCGTGTACGTATATTCAACCGTTTATGAGTATATTATAGGAAATGTGATTCCATTTGACTTTTAAAATTACCTTTCAATTAGTCATTTTATATTAGAGAGCATTTTAGACAATTAACACAAATACCATTACTAGATGTAGATGACTATCACATCTAGAAGCAGAAACCAAGTCTTGAAATTTCCGTAGTTCGAGAATATTATTTTTAAAAATGTATAATATTTCAGTATTTACATTCAGTCTTTCCTTAATTATCCCATCATTTCAGTTACATGACTTAACTTCAGCTACAAAGACAACCCGATTCAACTCAATATTGACTATATGAACCATCTCAGACAATATTTGGTATAAAACTACCTAGTAAAAAATTATAACATTATGATCACAGAAAACGGGACTAAATAGAGACTTGTTCAATGTTGTACCTAGAGGTGGCGAATCCTTTTTTTATTAGTTATTGATTACGCATCTTTTCTTAATACCATACACTAAAAAAGCTTTACAACATTACCAGGTCCATCATCTTAATTATGGTTTGTTAAATGTTTCCAATGGATCATTCTAATAGGCTACATTATTTTGAGTTCTTCTTGAATGAATTTGAGAAGAGTGA
Organism: Schistosoma mansoni; assembly: GCF_000237925.1. Lineage (NCBI taxonomy): Eukaryota > Metazoa > Platyhelminthes > Trematoda > Strigeidida > Schistosomatidae > Schistosoma > Schistosoma mansoni. The sequence continues at coordinate 13,695,432 of NC_031497.1, forward strand.
TAAATTTGCATTTAATTGTTTTAAACAATTATTTTCATCCTTATATTAGCCTAACACCATAAATTTCATATTTTCCTTTCCATATTTCGTATTTAGTATTTGTGCTGAATGTTAAACTATATAATATATAATAGACATTATCTAATAAGAAGTAAAAATTGACTGGAGACATTTTCTATCTAGAAACTATCTAGTAGTTGTCAGTTAAAGAAACGTTGACACTCAACCCCTTTAAAATTGTCTCCAAATAATCCTACTACTGAAATCTATACGAAATGTATATAAATAATATTAAAGTAAAAAAATATACGGAATAGTGCTTGTATGTGTGTGTTGTAACATTTTGTCTAATATGAAAATATATTTGATACTGATATCAACAGACGTTTTTACTTTTTTTATCACGAAATTTCATTTAAATAAACTGTCAAATTTTTTTTTTTTAAAAATGATCTTAGCTACTTTATTCTAAAATTAATTTCCTTGAATTAAGTAAAAAAATGTAGATATGTGAAAATTATTATAAAAAAGTTTAGTGCGAAGATGAATAGTATGAAGAAGTTTCATTTCATTTCTTTATTATAACCCTTCAAAATATTGAAAATTATATCCTCACTTCATTAGTAGCTACAGAATATGAAGTTAACTTGAATAAAACGTTCAAGCTATTCACTTATATTCAGTCAAACATCACGGTTTAGGAGTTTGTCTTTTTAACACTGATGAGGGTAATGAAAATCATATTAACAAATCTAACCATTGTAAGCAAAGATAGATGGTAACTAGAAGGGCAATCTAGGAGGCGCGTTTCTTTATGTTTGGGACTCGTCAGCTGATGTACCTGCATCCCAGAATCGATATTCACTCCGTGACTCAGTACCGTTTGCTTCAAATACCGTCACGTTATCCACTTATCTACTGAGTCCTAACAACCACTAGCTTGTGCGATGTAGTAAAGTTTAAATTCATTTTGTATTGGTTATTTGAATCTTCGCATTGATGTTTAGGACTGCAACTAATCAATCTATTATTGGCAAATGTGCATCTTGTACGAAATGCCTTGATATTGCCCTAAGTCATAAGCATTATAAGCAGAGATCCATCAAGTGGAAGATTCAAACAAACAACAGAAAATGAATCTAACCATAGAACTTCAGAGGATTTTTCACAACAATTCTCTCTCCCCTGACCGTCAATGTAAGAGCACGTTTGATCTTAGCTTTCATTAACCACGATTTTTTCGAAAAATATCCAATTTTCCGATTTCTTTCACTTTTGTGTTCTTACTTATTCTCAATAAACGTCTTCTAATTCTAATATAATTACTATAAAACTAGCTTTTTATCCAAATATTTGTTCATTCATTACTTATAATGTTAGCTAGCTACTGTTTAATCGCATGTTTTAAATTTTTCTAAAATACAAAAGGGAAAGTACTTTGAACTTTCGAACTTTGTGTGATCCACTACCTAGGAGAATATCAGTATAACACGATGTTTCTAACAAATGAATGAATGGTTTGGAGAAATACAGACATAGGAGTGAGGAAAATTCGTACTTGAGGGAGAGACTTTTGATAACCTTCTTTTCCTAAACAAATGGTCGGATCATGAATTGTGTGTTGTTTTAATAGACAAAGTGATTTAAAAAACATTTCAAAAAGAATCGGTACAACATTTATTCTCTAACCTTGTTTTTATACACTTTTTATGAGAAATAATGTTGTTACTAACTGATTATATATTTTTATTGCTTCAATGACTTTGTAATCAATGTATATATTAAATCCGTCTCAATGTCTACATCCATTTCTGAGTGACAGGAGTATCATGTTTCTGGAAAAATTTCCAAATGCATTTTCTGTTACCACGATATGAGATTTCTACATCTTCACACTCATATGAACATACATTGTCACAAGAGATTTATCGCACTGTTTACCATTTCTCACTAATACCAGTCCTACCTGCAGTAGCTGTATTAAAATATATCATCAACTTTTTGAGTACAGTTAGCATAAAGCCATTATAAGTCACTTTTCGTTTTGATGGATGAACGAGTTCTCAGTTCTCCTATTTAGGTTCTCGTGGATAGTGTACCTCGTTTTGATGATTCTTTCTTAATATGAATGTCAATTACAGTGGAATTACTAAGTTTCCTTTTCGAATAATTTTATTAGCAGGCTATCTATAAAGTAATTTCAATTTTTTGTTTCTGTCGCTTTGATAACTACATCTAGCCTTTGTATTACTTCTTTTGTTACTAATTACCACATTGGTTCCTTTATCGTACTTCAATTTATAAGCTACATAGCCAAACGTGTTTTGTTCTTTTGGAATTCCTTTTTAACATTTAATTTTAATATTTGTAGAAGTAAAATAAAGCTATAACTTTCCAAATAATAAAACTGTTTCAATCATTTTTGTTCTTCAATTGACTGATTGTCATTTTTCACTGGATATTAATAACCGTAGTGTTTTATTTCCAAACTGTATACATCAGTTTTCCAGTAAATTCGACTTCACTTTAGTCTAATCATTCGTTTTATATACATGCACGGTTTCCAAAATATGCTGTCAGTAAAATGAAGGGATAGATGATTCAAATGACAAATGGTTTAAATATACTTAAGATTACTAGCGTAAGGCCATATCTTACTAGTCTGTTTTTGACATAATGAGATTTGTGAATCCTATGACCACATATGTCTGCTACCATCACAGTTTATTATATAATATGTAAGTATTATGGATCTTAGCTTTCAGTCTTTCCATGATTAGTTGATTAATATACGTTTCGTCTACTTATTATGCTATAAATTTATAAGTTGCATACCAAAGATAATATTTGTTATAAGCTAAAGGAGAGTTTTTTCCATCAATTAACATAAATTTTTGCTTAAAATCATGCTATTAATCATTACAACCTGAATAATGTATCAGAATATCCAAAAAGACCTAAGTGTCGTGTGTCATGTTCGGTATTTTTATGTTGTTTAAAATAAAGACAACAATCGATCAGTCTCTGTTGAACTATGAGGACTGTGGATAAAGTTTCTCGATATGGATTCTATTGACATGCTAGTGCACCTTTAGACTCAGTGGCCTAATCGATAACGCGTTTGCATTAGAAGAGAAAACACTATGTGTAACTCTCTGTTCAAACATTAACACCAGGGTGCAGTTATATCCATTTACCGAGTTCCACGTTCTAAATCAAACTGCTATTCATATACCTATTTATGTTAAAGATTTAAATAATGTCGGTTTACAGAGCAGATATACATAGCAGTTACATGAGCTTAATCAAAATGTTACATAATAACCGATACAATTTTGTTATTCCCCAGATATAGGTCAATAGAAAAAGTAACCTTTGGATGAAAATTAGGCATAAATGTTTCCAAACGCGGAATTAATACCAGCATCAATTTTAGTCTTTAGAGATTATATATATATATATATATATATATATATATGATAGTTAACTTATTAAAAAATTAATCTACAAAATTTAAGTTAGCTAGCGATAATGAGGCGATTACTGTGTCTGAGCAACTTTTTCTCTGTGCTACCGAAATATGCTTTCTTAATACTAAATGGATATTGAAAACTGTAGTTTCGACTGGTTTTTTGTCATATATGTTATAACCTCAGTTTAAATCCTTAGGAATTTGGAAAGCTTATTTTGGATGGTCTTAAGTGGACACATACAGCTTCTGACTTGTATCTGAAAGATGTGTATCATTTAATTGTGTATCTATCCCAATATAAGTCTGTTGACTTATTCATAGACACATAGTAGTGATGCTCAGTCATAAGTATTCAATTTTCACAACAGTAGGTTTGTTTTAGACTTCTAGGCATTTGTAAATTGTCATCAATGGAAAAATAAGAACATACGAAGGTTTTGAAAGTATTTTCCAAGTGTCAGATTAATAAATCAGGTAAATTTTGAACGACTTATCCGTTCTGACTATAAACAATTTTGAGAAATGTTTATTTTATATGAAACTATATTAACCTTAATTGGTAGAAGAATAAGTCATTTAGGACTTTAACGGGGTTATATGGTATGAAAACATAAAAGTATTTATTGATATCTAGCAGCCTGAATTGACTTTTCACAATTGGATTTTGTACTGATTTACTTAACAGATATGTTTGGTTTAAGTGATAAAAAGGATACAAATTTTGTTGTTTATGATTGTTTCGACATTTCACCAATTCAAACACAGTGGAAATCTGTAAGCATTAAATTATCTTGAGTGTTTAAATTTTAAACAACGCGATTTATTCTTTGGTTTTATGATGATTATATAGTTATCAGTTAGGAATCTACCAGCAAATATGTTGATTTTTTGTGTACGTTTGAGTATTCATGATATTGCAACTAAGCTAACTAATTTATAAATATTGATCATTGTTTGTAAAATCAACGCAGATATGAAAGCCTTATCTTTGATCCTTTTCTTTTTGAATAGGTAAATATGTATTCTGAAAACATTTAATAAATACTGGTTAACAAGCATAATGAGGTTGATACAAATGGCAGCATTGCATGTAAAGGACAGACGTATGATTTTAACCGATTCATGTGTTATAGTTGAAAAAAATTGGTGTACATTAAAGGTACATTTTCCTCACGGATTGCGACAATGTGAGGTAGCAGTTAGGAACCACTAATTCTTTGTAAATTTATTAGAATATTCTGTTAACAAACAAACCGTGTATTTAGGGTCATTTCTGGTCCTATGACAAAATAACTATTATTATCTATAACTAGAAAACAGAAAAACAGAGAGCACAGAGCAGCAATACCAATAGCAACTATGATAGGTTTAATTTTATAGATGCTTCAAATTGTTTTATGGTCTAATGTTTAGGTCAGATATTATTTAAATTAAAGTTTACCGGGTATAGTGTAAATGTAAAATATCTACAGGAAAGAAAGTTTAATGAGTATGCTCAGTAGTATTGACTATAAAAGATTACATGTTCCTATAATTTTACTAGTGGAGTGATATATATTTAGAGGTGCAAGCAAATTTAAGGCAGTTTCAGAGGAGAAGTAAATATTGATACAACGAACGAATGACAGACGTGATGCTTTTCACGAATAGACTGTGGACAATTATTCCAGTCTCGAAAAATTACTAGTAAGATAATTCATATAGAAAAAGGTTTAGAATAAAATCTCTTAAGATACATGTTTAGGTATCTAGAAGATCTGTGTTACTTCATTCAATGCACTGTGGTTTAGACATATTGTCTTCCGATACAAAACATCAGTGATTAGATCCAGTTGATTGATGTAAATGCTCACCACAGTACAGTAGTAATTAACAATGTCACAATGTTAGTCAAACAATGACTGACTTTCAATAGATTCTATCTAAGCTTTACCAGCAATCAATAAAATTAAATAGATACCCTTCTGACGTTGGTTTGAAACAGTCAATAAAGAGCATGAATCAATACTAATTTTATCATGATGATATCGGTGTAATAACCTAAATTCATTATGCATTGTTGGATATAAATCAAATCTTACTCAACTCAACAGAAAGAATACTTAATATACGGAAAGTATCTCTTACAACTAAAAAGTGATTACTCTCATATTATTGTCTCCAAATAAAATATTCATAATATCATAATAAAATGTGGGATAGAAAACTTTGTATCAAATGGTCAAAGAGGTGAATTCTAATGCCAAAATAAGAAATTCAATATCTATATAGAAAATAGCAAACACAAGAAGACTTGATGAGTTATCTGACTGGATCAAATACTTTTAAAAATATCTAAATCAGAATTCGTAGTAGTAGTTAGTAGAAAATCAATAATACTACACTTATACATCGTTCCTGTTTTTGTGGCCCGGTATCTGACTCTAACTGGATCACACGAATGATTGTTATTGATAATATACGTACCGTCAATCCTCGCATATATTCATTGACTTAATCCGCGTTGGTGAATAACAGAACTAAATAAGCCAAATGCGGGAATGGAATTTTGAATATATATATTTTGTACACTCGTTGGTCTGGGCAGACAATCAGAGGGAAGAACCGAAGAGAAGAGAGTGAATTGAAATGGCGTACAGTGGAGTTGGTTCATACGCCTTCTTCACTGCACGTCATTTCACTTCGCTCTCTTCTCTTCACTTCTTCCCTCTGATTGTCTGTTCACATCAATGTGTTTACAAAATATATGTATTCAAAAATTGATTGTCTTATTTGACTTACTTAATTTCGTTATTCACTGACGCGATTTAAGTGGATAATTTTATACGAGGATTTACATTATGTATATTATCAATAATAATCATTCCTACGATTTAATTGGAATCAGATCCCGTGCAACAACAGTGGTGAGTGCGACGCGATATGATTGCTTAAATGTCATAATTTAATGTCAGCATGAACAAAAACAATAATTCCACGTCAGATTATAACGTGACATTATCGTGATAATGAGACTATGATAATTATTTGAATAATAATGGAACGATCCACCGAATCAATAAGAAGAGTTAACATAATTATAATGTATCGATAAGATAATACAATTTGAGCAGGTCCATGTCGTGCTACAAAGGCTTTGCTGAGTGCAGCGGACTAGAGAATGAGCTGGCTTCACCGAGTGTGTTCGTCGAAGGTATAGAGTACAGAAGTTTCTTCATTGAAGTAGTTTTCTGGGTTAGGCGGGCTCACCACTTTGGTGGTGAAAAGGGGTTTACGCTGAGCAAAGAAACGTCTGTAAATTTAATTTTTCCACCCATTGGAATATTAAAAATATATTAATTTATTTATAACATTGTTTTATAAGTTATATTAACATGTTCAATTACCCTGCATAAAAGGATTTCATGTTTCTACCCTTTAATACATTCAACTGTTCAGTTAATGAATTTATATTTTAAAATCTTTCCACTTGGGATTTGTCAATTAGTTTTGGATTTGATAATTTTTTCGTTGTATAAGGAACGATACGCTTAAAGTACTAACTAATGTTCTTCCTAAACTTCATAGCTTTCATAAATAAGTTGTTTTAAATTATAAGACTCATTATTATATCTCGTTCATAGTCTGATATCTGAATTCAACAGATCCTGTTAATCAAAGAATACACTATAAAAATTTATCTAACTGATTTGTTAGTGTACAGTATAGACTGCATTCGGTGTTATAGAATCATCAGGAAATTATTTATTGGTAATTCTCAGGAAAATAACACTATATGAGATCAAGTCTACGTTGACCGTTGTTCCACCTCATGATATCTGTACACACTTGATGCTCTTAGGTGAACACTTTTGAACAAATGACTCCTAACTTATAACATTCGTTTCCGCTTATCATGAAATATACATAGATGAGAGTTAAATTTACGTGTAATTCTTTCTTCTTTTCCAGCCATATCACTGTTTAATACACAGTTCTTTACTATATGTTATTTATTAGAATCAAGTATATTTATGTGTGAATGTCCTAGAAGCGAAAATTAATCAATATTTTCAAACTTCATTTTTGTATATAAGATCTTGTCATTTATCATATCCTATTTTGTATATGTATGCATAACTACATCTACAGTAGGGAATGAAAACTCTCTGTACAACCTGATTGGGCCATTGGAATTTGAGTGGTTGTATTTGACCATCTGAAATCTGACAAATGTTTCCCTAAATCACTGTTAGTTTGTATCTTTTTTGTGTACTCACACATATATGTATAAATTGAAAAGTTTATTTCTTCGCCCTCATTCCTTTCTTATAAGACTTACGCACTAACTTTGTTAACTATAAACTTAGTTTAACTTAGTTTAACTAAACAAAAATAAGATTTTAGTATCTAGTACTGTGATCTGTTGTTTTTAGGAGAAATAGTATTTAGTTCATATGCTAAAATATTGCACTTGCACATTTTTATGTTACATCTGTCTCATCATTATCATCGAGGCAAGAACAAGAACAAAGGATTATGATAAAAATTTGGGCGTAAAAGCAGTAACAAGACTGGTAAGTCTTTGTTTAGTTTGCTTTTTCCTTTAGACTTAATATTTAAGTCAATTTACCAACACTTTGTCCTTTTTGTCATGTCATCATCAAAAGTCCATTTAGAATTGGATTGATGAAGAACTATAACGGGATTTAAAAATTATTTTAAAAATACCTACTAAGAAAAGAAACATTTTCCTGTATTATTTACGAGCTGATGAATTAAGATGACATTACAACTTTACTAAACATGGATGTTTTCATTAAATGTTATACATATGTTCAAAATAGGGAAGAAACAGCTTAAAGTGAAGTTGCTCAATTCCAGAGATAAACAATTTCATTAATTCATCAAAGTTGATAAACAACTTAAGTAGTTTTAGTATATATACGTTTCTACATTGATTAAGATTTCAGTACCGAAGACGAAAATTTGAAATTTCAATGAGTACACTTCTTTTTTAAATCACTTTAGGAATATTCGAAGTACTTTAGAAGACTAGAAATGTTCGCTTAAGGAAGCTATGATTGGATTTTCTCATGCATCTCAAAACACAAGTAAATTCATTTGACTACATAAGATGCTAGCGTGTATATATTAATGATTGACACTGACATTGAATTAGATAAGTATCTATTTAATCATTCTATTTGTATAAGTTAGACTACTGTGTCAACACGAACATCAATGAATGAACTAGTAATCCTTTTTTTCAATAAATCATAAAGGCTGTTAAACTGGTTTCTATTACATAAAATGATACCTATTGCAATAAGTTACTGAAAACTTAGGAGAACGATATATAGTCGTTTTTTCTTAGTTACCAACTCTTAGGCATTAATTAGTAACAATTTTATACATAACTAAACTTTAAAAAATCTCATTAAGGTTGATTTCATTTAGAACAATTAGTCCAAATCAACTAATTTACATTTCTGTAACATAACAGTCAAAAAAAATCCTGTTATATCCTAGTGAAGACATAAGTACGAGTAACTTCCGGGATCTATTAACGGACTATTATTCTGTATACATTCTTATTTTACGACTATTCAGTGATTAGATTTAATCTATATGTATTCATCTTAGCATAAGCTTCATTTCAACCTATAGATTATTATTATACGAATTACTGTCTCTAAATTATACTCAGTTTATTGATTACTGTTCCCCACGTTCACAGCTACATTTTAGCTTGATCTTGCACAAATATTATTTTCTATTTTATGATGTGATGCTGTGTGTCTGTCTGGTATATAAATCAAGTATGCTTGAAATAAATGATTCGCATAGCAGAAGCTGCTATTGGTGTTCTGGACTCAACTGGAAGGACTAGACGGATAAAGGACCAATAAGCATGCTTAGCTGCTCATACCATTCGAACGTCATTAGTTTGGTACAGTGCTAAGATTAAATATATGGTATTGCGATTGATGGTTAAATCACGTGATAAAATCCGCGCATAAAATTACAACAAATTGGAGACAACCTGTGTAATTCATAACACATTCCCAGTAGTAGAATATTTTCAAGTGTCATATAAACTGATTACTTTCTGATAGAGGTAATGATATTTCGTGATATATTTCTGTACAACATATCATTACATTGAAATCAATGTAGAAGGTTCTTGAAGTTCAGAAGATTGTAACTTATTAGTAAAGAGTTTCATTTGTATTATTATTATTATTTATGAGTCATTTGACTGTTTTACGGAACCATATTAAACTTATGTGTAGATTTGAATTTATAATTCAATATGCATTTTATTTATTCACTTCAAGATCAGAGTATTTGTACTTCAGATCTTACATAAATTACCAAAATGTAGCCATCTGTAGCGATCAAATACAGATATTATTACTACAGAAATATAACACAGAAATAGTGATATAATGATCAATAATCACTTAGTTACTTCTTAAATTCGTACACTTAAATAATATGGTTATTCATTGGGCTATTAACACTAATTCAGAAATCAAATCATTGGTTGTAATAACTTTATTCTTAACATTTCATACCACATGTATAGTTTAGTAAAGCATTATGTTTATAATACTCATTAGTATCATTTTACTAAAAGAATTTACCACAATATTATTATTATTTGTTGAAACTACTCATCTACCTTGTTACTTAAAATTCCAATGAATATAAACCTTTCTAAACTCTTAATTGTTTGCAAGATGTCAGTTATTGTATGTATATCGAAAATTGGTAATAGTTTAATTTATTTAAAGTGTGTTAGCTAAATAAGTCCACATCATTTTCTATAATTATGTTTCAATATCAATATCATATTTCATTAAAATGAAGAAATGTTTTAGTTACAAACATGCAAGATTATCGATTGATACAGTCTGAAATATATATATCATATATATGTCCATTCATTTAGTAATTATCTTTTGCTTACGTTGAAGCAACTCAGGATATGTATTAGGGTAGAAAATAACATAAAGATATATAGTTATCATTCTTTAAGGTCACTGATATAAGTTTTATATAGGGATCTTAATTAGGTTTCAGTTTGTCAAACATTTATTGTACCTTACGAGAGAAGTAATTTATGAATACTTTTATTTGTAGTTACGCTGGTTAGCCTACATTTTGTATAGCTCAGAAGAAACTCACTAATTAAAATTCTGCATGACTCTTCTGAAGTACGAGTGTGGTAATGTGTCTGTTGACCAGCTACTTAATCTGACCAATGTGACTTCTAAGCTAGTACTGGTAATCTTAGTAACTGATGAAACAATCGTGACTCTGATTAGTCAGTTTATATAAGCACTTTTTCTGTCCTCCAGTCTTAAATTCGGTTGAGAAAACGCCTATTATTCTATTTCAAATACACATGCATTTATATACAAGCTTACCGAGGGTCATTAAAACATAAGGGAAATGCATGGATGTAATAGTCTAGCTACTAATTTTTTATACAAAGAAATATAAATAATAACAGGTCGTAAAACAGTCCCAAAGTTTCTAAGGAGTTCAATACTCAATTCGTTATAATACTATCCATCCGATATGTCTTTGGATTTGATTGTTTTTGAGATAAAATTCCTTAATAATAAAACAGTAATTCAGTGGAATTTATTTATGGTCTACAGACACCATTTACTTGCATGGTATTCAATTTTATGTGCAATGGTTGCTCTAGAATGGTTGATGCTGAAATCAGATTGCAGGAATAGCACAATAACAGATAAACGAGGGTAAATCTTAATTTTGAAAAAACCATAATTTGTTTGTAAAGTGATTTAAAATTCTAGAAGTACGAGAATGTATAAAAGTGTAAATAAAAATGGATATTCTAATCAATAGAAGGTTTATAGAATCTCATGAAATGCATGGGAAATTACAGCAAAAAAAACGGTTGATTTTCACCGAGGAAATACTTTAAGAGAATCTTCGAATAACATTATGCAAACTGCCAAATCATGCTTTCCTTAACTTAACAAAGGCCGTTGAGGAACTATTTTATGGTAAGAGATTTTTTAAAATAATTGAATTTGGATTTCACTATTCTGTAAAATTAGGATATTTTCATTCCAGTGCAGATATCCATAAATTACACCAAAACGGACTTTAATAGTAGATTCCTCTAAAGTAGACAATATTTTTAATGTATTGATAGATGATGAATATCTATCTAACAATAAACATTAAATCTAAATACATCTCAGGCTAATGAACTAAAGTATATAGTAACTTATCCTTGGTATTTTAATATACTACTAATAAGTTATATCTTGCTCAAAATTTATATAAATGATCATTTCTTTTATTTAACTTCCTACATTTTAGTGTGGTATGGAAGGAGAGGAATGCATGGATGATTTCAATTGTTGTGAAGAGTATGAATGCAGCCCTGATTGTAAGTAAGATTAAGCTTATTATTATACAGAAACACTTAGTATGTTGATGACATAAATAATTCATTGTAACTGATAAAGTTAGATTATGTAATAATTTAATTTAATTGCATGAGTAATGATGTCCTTTAAATACTGAGGTCGCAGATTTGACTTAGGAAAGGTCTGGTGCAATTTGATGACCAGATATTATCACTAATAACCATATAATCAATAATGGTGAAAGCCGAATAAATGAACCACCGCTTTACAGAAACATTTTTAATTTTGTAGCTTTCTAAAGAATGTTTGTATGATAGATTAAATATTTAGGACTTCATACAAATTAAAACTTCGATTATACAAACTAACGATATTGTTATGAAATAATTAGGTTTCTTGTAGACAGCTTTCATCAAAAGTTGGTAGCAGTTGAAAATTTTAATGAATTTCATTGAATCACATTCAATTTTATTACCTGAATTTTTACAAAAATAAATTTTTTTTAATCTTAGGATATGAAAAACTTGTAACCATTTTTTTTAGAAATTTAGTTTTATTAAGCTTAAATCTCTTTATTATTAAGCAGAGATGGATAGTGGCTAGCAGTGGAATCCAGGACAGAGTGAACATCAACTATGAGATGCAGGTACATTCAACTGACGAGTCCCAAATAGGACGAAACGCGCATCCTGGATTCCACTGCTAGCCACTATCCATCTCTGCTTACCATGCTTGTGAATTAAGGCTATATCGAGGCAATACGCACAGTATGCACATATGGCAATTAGAGACTGACCAGTTGCAGTCCTAACACATCTCTTAATTATTGCTTAATATCAATTACAGTATCAAACTGATTCATTCAGTGCACTTTACATTTTTAATTGGTAATATTAGGTAGATCACTTTAATAGGATGATTTAATATACGTTGTTACATTTAGTTCAATTAGTTTATGTTGTATTCATTTATTATAGTAGTGTAAGTGTTAATGGACTAAATATACTTCAAATTTCAGTTATTTTATAATTAAATATTATATAAATGAAAAACAAACAGTCATTTCAACATTCCAGAATGAAATAACCACTCTATAATGCTTAAATTTAATATTGTTCAATATAAAGTATACAGTTAATTGAATGTCAGGGTATATTACTCAAAACTACATTTCATTCGCTTCAATTACATAAGGGTAACAATTAATTACAATATACTTTGAAATGTGTCTTCTTTTTAAATCGAGTCGTGAGCTATTATTATCATGACCGTTAGGAGGATGTATTTCTTCTACGATTGAAATAAGCATTATTATTATTACTGTTCACTCATTCAACTAATTACTTTGAGTCGACAACGTAGGTTATTCTAACTGAGCCTATATTACTAATTTTTAAATGACTACTATGTAAGACAATTTTTAGTTTTAAATATTCAATAGCTACTCATCTTTTTAAAACTGAATGTTTATGACATTAAATAGGAATAATTTATTTGTAGAAACTCAGCGAATGAATTTGAAGTAAGTCTAACGTTTCGCCTGGCAATCTGACGCCCAAATATTGTGAAACTATTCGTTCTAATTTAGACGAAAGTTCTTATATGAACATTTATGATAATTAAAGTGATATTAATAACCTTTCATTTAACCGATACACTTTCGTAGGAAATATTTGAACTATAAGGTTCCGTAAAACTTCTAAAGAGTAGTGGTCACTTTGGAGTCACTTGTTAAATGCTTCGTCATGTTTCTTATTATAAACCCTAATTTATTTTTAAAAAATATAAAACATTTATCCCAGAAAATTTATTTCCATCTTGTTTAAATAAGTTTGTCGTATAAATCGTAATGTAGTTAGTGTTTATACAGATTTTTATCATATTTTATGATCAACTGAATTCTTCGAAATTATTTCGAACGAGTCAAGAAAATCAAAAAAATCACTCGACACTGAAACTCTTTTAAATAGATTTTCCTAGGTAGCCTGGAAATCACCTTTCTGAAGAACCTTTTTTTTAATTTATTATAAAACATATAGACATGGACATTAATAAATTAACATAAATGTATTTTACCAATAGTAGTTAAATTAGTAGAAGTGTAGTGTGGGTTACTGATATCCACATAAGTAGTATATGATGATGGTCGGGCATTGAATGTATTTCAGTAAAAGATCGATAAAGAGAGAACGGAAACGGCACACAATTGGTACGAAAATGGATGAACAATTATAATCGGAGACTATCGACGGATATTTGCAGAAGAAACAGTCAAATGGAGACAACTGATTGTTAGTTTGCAAAATAACTGTTCACTATATGGTTCTCATATTTTAATGAGATATTCTGTAATGTTGTGCTACTTTACATTCGATTGTCCCCACTCGTGTTATCTTTCACTATAGTAGTACACATGATTTGTTAACTTCAAAAATAATATCGAACTCCTTAATTAATCTAATATTCTATGAATTATCCATCAATATATGGTATTTATTATTTGTACAGTTGCCAATTACTAAAGATAAATGTTCTTGTTTTATCCCGTGGAAAATTATGAATGGTAACTTTGAGGACTATTTATGGACCAATGTGATATGTATATTTCCTATTGTATAATTGTTAAGTAACTAAACTATTCATATTCGTGTCCCTCTTATTATAAGCTTTATTTTGACCTATGAACTATTATTATACGATTTACCATTCTCGAGTTATCCCTAGTCCATTAATTACTGTTCCCCACATGCACAGCCACATCTGGCCAAATCTTGTACAAATGTTATTTTCTATTTTATGGTACGATGTGGCCTGTTTGTTTGGTATATAAACCCAGTATGTTTGTGAATAGTGATTCATATTGCAGAGGCTGTTATTGGTGTTCTTGACTTGGCTGGTCTAGTCAGATAACAGGACTGATAAGTAGTACCCAAGACTATTCATACGGCTTTTGTGTATCATTGCTGCAATCGATAATTCGCTCTTCTCTCATTGGCGGAAATCAGCACGTTCATAAATCAAACAGGACACGCACACATTCACACGTTATAACAGCTCTGTAAAATAAAAACACGTATGTATGTATAAAATATTGTTTTGTGATGTATTTTACCAAAAAAATCTATTTTGATGATCAAATGAATAATTTACTTAAGTAATATATTCAGATTATTCATAGATTTTCCTTAAATACATAATATGATTTTTTTTTATGAAAATGTTTATTTTGAATTGTTTATTTTTATTTCGAATGATAGTGCAATGTCAACTTAGGAATGCTAGAAATAAAATTGCTGGATCTTACCGAAATTTATGTGTAGCTGATTATGATTGTCTACCAGGATGGTGTTGTGAAGGCAAACTATATGCACGTCGCTGTACACAAGATTGTAATAGAAAAACTGAACCAGATGTTGTTCCAGCTGGAAGTTATTATGGACGACAATTTTGGAATTTATGGGCACACAAACGTCATATGGATCGTAATCATTATTGAACATTTAATGGATAAATCAATCCAAAATATTATTTACTTATTTATTCATCAAAGAATATTTAAAAACTTTAATTTGGTTGTGATAAACAATAATGGTTGTGATGTAACCGGTTGTGAATAAATTTCATTTCATTTGAATTTTAGAAGAAAGTTTAAAACTGTGTTTACTTATAAACCAAATAAAGTATTCTCATTTCCATTCAGTATTTATCAGTTGTATTTATAGTGAAAAGCCTCTTAGTCAGTCATACATATCAAAGAATCTGCCATATGTGCATCAGTTCAAGTTACTACACCACATTACTACGACGAGATGCCATAATAGTGTCAGTAGTAACACACTTAGTAGTATTAGAAAAGATTAAGGATCGAATATTTATATCAAGAAATATAGATTAATGTGTATTAGAAAAGAACTTTTAGGTTGATTGAGAAACTTTCGTTTACAAGGGAAACAAAAAGTTAGTACATATGCACCATTGTGAAATATCATAAACCATGTCAACCAAAGTCTCTAACGATTACACGTGATAACCGAGATAAAATTAACCAGGTAATCTTCACCTAAATAGCATGTCTTATTCCAAACTAAAATAGACTAAATTTTAAAGAGCCACTGGCTATCTCCAACGTACTCCTACACCAGCCATTATTATACGCCCAGGTAGGTGGTGCTTTGGCATACGATGATTTGTTATACTTACTTAATACCTAGTCTAATCTCAGCATCTATCACGAAGTAATCTCCACTTAAGTAACCAACACATCGAGGGCTCTGTGAGTAAATACTAATGACCTAAATATTTTTTCATTTTTTAAAGATCATGTTTCATAGCTTTAATGCAAGATTGCAGAATTCTGAGCAGTAAATTCATCCTTTGGTTGGGTGACAGATAACTTACCTACATCGCAAGTGACGTGAGTTTTTAAAACTCAATCGAGCTATCTGAATCCACACCGATGTTTCATCAAACACTGGCCCAACAGAATTAAATAGACTTCTAAAATAACTGAAACAACAGACGAACTCAACCACCTCAACCTTCCTCACTAATTAAGATACTGACATAGGGCAATCCTGAAGCAACTTTTTTATTTGGTGGGAGAAAATCACATCCTAAACATGATTAGATTATCACTTGAGGTGGTCAGAAAACTCTGAAATTTTTCACTGTCCTTGCCAAACTGGACTATATTATTTATTTGAAGTCAACGTATGAATCTTCTGGAAGGAGATCAACTCCAGAAAAGCTAGACAATAGGAAGGTTGTCTTTAAAAAATATTTACAAAAATGTTGGACAAAACTGTTGAAAACAAACAACTCAGACGAATTCCACTTGAATTTATCAAGTCCAATGATCGTTCACCATGGGCTCCTACTTCACCAGTAGTCCTCGAGCATGTAGTTTGCACAAGGCTGTTTTACTTCTCTTTTTGGTAAGTCATGCTTCACGTTCTTTTCAAGAACATTTGGGAGGAGGAACAAGTGCTGACGGACTGGAAAGAAGAATATCTCGTCAAGGTACCAAAGTAAGGAGATCTGAGAAAATGTGATAACTGCAGAGGCACCGCACTACTGTCAGTACCAAAAAACGTTTTCAACAGAGTGTAGCTGGACAGAATGAAGTAAGTAAGTAAGTATCGACCGTACACAGATTAAATCGTGACACTATGGATCATCGTTGAACAATTAGTTGAATGGCAAGCGTAACTACACATCAACTTTCCTTGACTATGAGAAATCGTTTGACCGTGTGGATAGGAAAACATTATGGAAACTTCGACGCTGTGGAGTACCTGAGAAAATCGTCAAAATCATCCGGAACTCAAACGACGCACTACAGTGCAAAGTGGTGCATGAAGGAAAGTTGATAGACTTATTCCAAGTGAAAACAGGAGTCAGACAGGGCTGCTCACTCTATCACTTTCTCTTTATTCTGGTGACCCATACACATGAACAAATGCAGATGAGGACAACTAATGTAGCAGCAGCCTCTGCATCAATAGGCCTCAACATACACAAAGGATAAAGCAAGATTCTCAAATACAACATGGAGAACGCCGAGCCAATTACACTTGTTGGAGAAACTCTGGAAGATGTGAAAACATTCACGCGCCTGGGAAGCATCATTGATGAACAAGGAGGACCTGATGCAAATTTAAAGGCGAGGACTGGCAAAGCAAGGACAGCATTCCTACAACTTAAGAGCATATGGGACTCAAAACAACTGCCAACCAATATCAAGGTGAGAATCTTGAATACGAACGTGAATACCTTCCTACTGTACAGAGCTGAAACTTGGAGAACTACTATAATTAACTTCAAGAAGGTACAAGTATTTATAAACAGTTGTCTACGCAAGATACTCAACATCCATTGGACGGACAGCATTAGCAACAGCCTACTGTTAGTGAGAACAAACCAGCTTTCAGATGAAGAAGAAGTTAGGAAAAGACTCTGGAAATGAATGGGACGTACATTGCGGAAATCACCAAACTGTATCACGAAGCAAGCGCTAACTTAAAATCCTAAAGGGAAGCGGAATAGAGGAAGGCAAAAGAACACACTGCTACAAAAATCGGAAGCGGACATCAAAAAGATGAATAACAACTGAAAACAAATAGAAAGGATTGCCCAGGATAGAGTCTAATGAAGAATGCTAGTAAGCAGCCTAATTTCAGGCGATGAGTTCTGAAACCTGCTTTCTGGATTTCACTACTATCCACTATCCAGATGACCAATTTAAACACATTACATATTTTATACCACTATTCTTTTTCACAAATGAAAATAACGAAAATATATTTATTTCTATTTAAGGTTAATATAATATTATTGAAACTGAAGATCATTACTCTGATCGCCAATGGATTGATATTTTAATATAACTTAATGTATATGATATGGTACAGAATTCAATTTTGCATTATATTAACTTGCCTCTAGCAAATTATCTGACCTTTTACTTGAGAAATATAATTGAATACAAAATGCAGCTTGATAGGTAAAAGAATTAAATAGTTCTCTCTTATAACAAATATATAGAGAAGATATCGAGAAAAATTCCGGTTCAGCCTAATGTTGACTTTTTTATAAATACTATTCATCATCGTTCCTTTTTTCCACAATTTATTTTGAACTCAAGAGGCTCAGTTTGCTGACAAAACTAATAAAATATTGAATATTGTTCTAATACCTAGAACCTGGTATGACTTCTTCTGTAGTGTGTATATTTGACCTTATTTTAAGACAAAATACCAACAAATCTAGTTTATTTAGTAATTTATCCATTGGTGACATACATTTCATCCAGAATGCATGATTGGCTGCCTAGACGAAATTTATTCTGAATCCTTATTTATTCTAATGTATATCTACTAAATTTGCAAACGTTATAATTATCAAGTTTCAGAATTCTTTTTATTCCTTGTATAATACTATACAGCACAACTTTAGATGAGAAAAAAGCACCAAACTAGAAAGTCTTTCATTTAATAATAAAGTTGGAAACTGATTTATTATCGAAGACACCTCTCTAAATTACTGAAAACGTGTATGAATGTAATTTTGTAGTGGAATATCGAATGACTATTATTCATTTCGATTGGTTTTTAATGGTCAATGTACTTGTTCATTCATAAAATTATCTTATTTTCAGATGTCAGTGCAACTAGACTATACGAATGGCAGGTAGCACTGAATTATTTTAGATACCATCGTAGAGCAGCACATACGTAAAACACTGGAATGATCAATTTAATTTGTTGAACAGTAACATAAACCGTGTAGATTATAAAGCTAATCGTAGTAACTAGACAATAATAATTGATAGTATTGTGATAAATTTAATGGTCTAGCTTCAATTGACTCATGATTTCAACTATGAAAATACTAAATTCTCCACAAAACCCCTTCTGATCTATAAATTTAATAGTATGTATAAAAATTATCAAGATATAGCAGTAAGATAAAGAAAACATTTCAACATTTAAAGTAAATCAAAACTTAGAAGAATTCATTAACACAAACAATCTTTAAAACTAACGTAAGATTAATTGATGAGGTCTGTGGATAAGTAGTGTAATTTAAAACATTTAAACGGTTTTAAACTGTTATAGTCTTATTCACCACATAACCAATGTTAACAAAACCTGATTGAAAATTGATGTGTGTTGAGTTTCTGTTTGATTTTTGTTTAATCATGAAGTTCAATCCTCTCTACAGAGGCAAACTGACTCAGTAAATTAATAGAAAGACTTACAATTTTCCTGTCTCCGATACCTTACACAATAATATGTCAATTCAATCGAAAACGATGATGCTTATAGTGGATAGAACTGTTCATGGCTATATAATATTCATAAGTAGTTTAACGCTCAATTCCCTCAACCTACATTACATAAACAACTACCAACACCCATGCTCATTAATAACATAATTAGGGGGGTGAATCATATGTAAATGATTTCGGAGTTCATTTTTGCTTGAAACTCTGATGTCAGTCTATTTTCGACTTTATGAATAATGGATTTCACTAGCCTGAGTTTGCATTGTTGCAAATAACCAAATTAGGCTTACTAAACATTCGCCCAGGTTGTGAGTAAAAAATACGTCAAGCTACTAATAGACTGGAATAAACGCTATGTAACAAGCACAAGCATTGCGCAAATTGACATGTGATGGAAAATGCTATTAACAGCTGATGAATAACGACATCTGAAATCCTCAACAACATGTCACCTGTGAGCGAGAACCCATGGCATGTCTTTTGGACTCTTCCGAAGAATATGATTGGAAGCGAAGGTTCGATATGTTTTGGTCAATGATGTTAAGATGTACGATGTATGAAATGAAACAGAAAACTATAACAGTAACGATAAATCGAAGGACCATTTTAAGAATAATAGTTCAGATTGATGTTTACTTTTTGAAAATGTAGTTATACAAACTAAGGAAGAGAAATTCATCATCACCGATGTTTATAATAAAGATCAGTGAACCTAACGAGGACAAAATCAAATCAGAAATGATCACCTTTTGGTGGATAATAAATAAGACTGTGTATGAAATTAAACGTTCATATGCTTATAAATCTTAGTCTGCTTATTAGTATCTTTCTCCTGCTATTACGCTTTTTCTGTCGCATTTCGAATATCTATTTCACCTTCGTTAAAAAAAACATGTAAAACCTGTTTCAAGTAATACCACTTATTGTGATCTTAACAAGATCGTGTTTTATTTATGATTACCAAATTTATGAAAGTGTACAATACTTATACGTAAATCTTTCATCAAGTATAATAGCTACCATCAAGTTATCTTGCTTTAAGTTTACCAATCAAATTTTTTGTTTGTTTGTTTGTTAGTTATCATTCTGAAGGCAAGATGCATACATAAATTAGATAATAATGTTACATTGTTGGAAGTTGAAAGATGTGACTTTGCTGAATATCATACAAACTATTAGAAATGAATTTTTTCTCCAGATATTTGGATTTTCATGTAGTCACTGACGTTCAAGTTTGAAAGTGATCAAGTGTACGTGATCATTTTCCTCAGTATTGAGTGATGTAGGTTGATACATATATTTGGATAGTTAATCTTGAGTTATTTGTTTACTTATTCTTTTCTAGGATATATCAACTTATTAAATCTTAAAGTTTGTTTTCCATGGAGTCACTATGAAATGTTAATTTATATTTCAACCACGTACAAAAAACAAAAGCTAATACTATCGGGATGTTTGTTTGTTTTTATCCATAATAAAGTTTCTACATACAATTAAACATTGATCGTCATCAACAGTTTGAGAACGCCAACCATCTATTGAAAATACCTTTTATTTTTAAAAATATATTAAAATAATTATATATTTCTACGTTGTACAATCCAATGCAACATTGAAAAAACAAGGTTTTGTATAATCTATTGGCATTACTTTTTAAATACATTGAACACAATGAATACTGGGGTTAATCTAAACACTTTTTTTTGTATCACATTTATACAAAACATAAAATAAATCATTTAAATAAAATTAATTGGTCCAATTTGATCTCATTAAATAATAAAACACTGAAATGCATTTAATTCTTTCATACATTTTCATGATTATTGCATAGATATAAAGAAGAGTCAAATTCAATAGGAATGATCTGTATAAATCTTAAAAGAAAAATAATATAACTTATTCTCTTCTATGAAAATTCAAATAACAGAAAAGTGGTAAATAGAAACATTTAGTTAATGATTGTAATGTCTATGAATTGATTGAATATTGTCCATAATAATAATAACAAGGTGATTTGACAAATTTAAAACAAAATATTTTCATTTCATTAAATACTTTATAGTTACCAGGTCATAGAATTGTAACAATTAAATAGTTGAAAGCATAAGTCAATTGAAGCTAGACCACTATGGAAAATCCTGAAGCACCTGGCGGGGGGGCGTCATCCTCTCCTGTGTGTTCATCCACATCAAAGTAGAAGCAGTGTGGCATG
>NC_031497.1:13717503-13722377 GCF_000237925.1 Schistosoma mansoni
AGGTGTTCAGAATGTATTTGGCAATGTAAGGTGTACACACTGGATTAATGACTTCGTTGCTAATAATTGGAAGTGACAACCATTTGCGAGTCTTTTAACCATTTTAGCTCGATTGCTACTGAGCGATGGTTTGAGATTTACCGTTGTGGCCAATCTTCAATTGACTAATGCTTTCAACTATGCAATTGCTAAATGTCCACAAAAATTCCTTCTCATAATAAATAATTAATTAATGAATAATAAATGAGTTTTGTTAAAAATCAAAACAAAAAAGAAAATGAAGTTTCTGATCAAAATAAAAAATAGTTAGTTTTGATGTGAATTTTTACACTTTTGAATCACAAAAATGTTTTTAAATGAAAATAGAAATTATGAAATGCACAATTACATAATAATTAGAATAATTTTTTTCAATGATCATATTACGTAATTTATTGATTACAATCTGAATATATATATATATATATATTATGGTTTTGTTAAATGTAACTAGTCAATATAAAAGTATCTGATTTGTTGCTTCATAATTATTTTTATTACATTTGAAAATTAAAAAAAAAAGAAATTTATTATTATTATATTAATTCATTTATACAATTATTATGTTCTCATTTATTATATGGTTATATTAATGAAATAATGAATAATCAATATTCAATTAAAATCATCATTATTTCACATCTCATCGGTTTTAATTTATATAGGAATGAATGATAGTTCATTGTGAATGCTTTAATTTCATTGTAAGACAATTAAAATATGAATGAATGTTTGATTATTTCATAGATTTCAATTGAATTAAAGAAGATAGTTTATGGAAGGTTACTTTCAAATCGATTTAGATTATAGTCTTCTGATAGCTTATAGTATGTTACAATTATTGTCATTTCATATCTAATAGGAAATGAAATTGTACGGAAACGATTAAACAAAAAATAATAATCTAACGAAATTCATTTTATTATTATTACAAATATCATGATGCAATAGTGGGCAATTTTAACAGCTTTACATAGCTTATGTGAATAGATTCTAATAATGAGGAAGAGTGGAGTTCACAAAATATTTTATTTTATAGGTTCAGTGTTTAGTTATTTAAATAAGTATACGTATATAAGCTATGGTAATTATTGTATATAAGTTAAAACAAGGAATTCTTCTCTTACATGACTGTAAAATAATTTCAAAACTTAAACGATAAACCTAAATGACAAGATATTTACCATTTTCCATTTCATAAAGTAAACAAAGTCCAGTTTTAAGAATTGAGTCAAATGTAGCCAATGAAAAGTTGCTCTACTCCTTCCGATTTTCGAAGATAACAACTTACATTTTGTTTTGTAATTAACATTTTTTTTTCAAATACTCACTGAACTGTTCATTATTGAATTCTTTTTGTTCTGTCAATTTATGTCACTTTCCTTATCCGAATTGGATGGCAGTCATTCCCAATTTTATCAACGCTCATTACTTTTATCAAGCCAACAGTGCGGTTGCTATTATTATTATTATTATTATTATTACAATTCTAGATGCATCTACCAACCAAGAAATGTAGAAATTTGCTAAGCTCATCATTCCATATTGAAAATAAGTGTGTCTCGTTTGATCTATACAGCAGTAGAAAGCAATTTTATGTATATTATTTACCACACAACGACCATTAATATAACGGCGGAAACGGAAGAAAGGTATACTACTTTAAAATGTTTGAGTAGTCAAAATGTATTATTTAAAATGATTTAAAGACGAAAGGAGTCGCTTACCATCCTCGAATGATCAGAGATAACTCCTCGTCGGTTATCTGAGTATATAAGAGATATAAATAGACTGCTTTTGGGCAGAAATAATATTATAATCTTACAGGATATTAGGTGGTGAGCCTGTGAACTTACAGAAGGCAAATTTATGGTTTAACGAATATAGACATCAATAAGACATATTTGGTGAGTTATAGAAAATATTAAAAATGTTATACTTTTATGACACGAACTGATTATTGACTAGAACCTATTGACACTGGCTATAACAACTACATGGCTATGAACCGATCAATTTTAGACATTTATTGGAAACTTGGAAGCACTGTACGGCTAGGTGTGAGGCAGTTATCCACCGAACACAATGAAAGATGGTCGCGCAATATCGTGGATTGGTTGAAGTACGAAATTAATACCGTTGGATCACGTCCCAATGGTCTAGAGGCTAACCGTTTGAGGTCCGAAAGTCCTGGATTCGAGCAGTCTCACATTATGACGAAATGACCGTCTAGTGTTTCCAGGTTTTCAATGGCGGTCTAACATGGATTGGTTTATGATCTTAATAAAACTCAACAATCCCCACAACCTTATGCTGATTACCAGACGATCAGCAATTGATTGTTCACTATTTCCAGGATATAAGTAAAATGGAAAAGATATCAGGGGGGTTCGGAGAAAGTATATTTGTAATCTCTGAAGCAAGTAAACATTTGGCTTTAGTTACCTCAAAGGAATGATTTCGTTACTTGGTATCAACAAGATGACAGTAATGACAGTAATTTATGTTCATATGGTAAACCATTGATTCATCAATTTAAAGTTTCCACTTTATTATTTCAACCAGACTGTTGATTCAATTAAATAAAGAGATTAAAATACGTGTGTCCAGTTATTGCTTTATTTTTGTATTTAGGGTATAACAAATGCTCATCATTTGCTTGTTTTCTACATCGAGTTATGTGAATCATGGATTCCGGTAACACAATATTCGTAACAATATATATATAGTAAACGTGATGTAAACGATCACATATTTGGCGGAATAAACAAAGTGGACACCACATAATTTCTTTGAAAAACTAATATCAATTCTTCTTCAATCTTCTTTCTAGTTGTGATGGTTCATTATGTAGAAAGGAATAGTTGTCATCACACATACCTGCATTTCGATATTGAAGATTACGGCTGAGGTTGGCATTCAAAGGCGGTTGGTTCTGAGAATTAACAGTTAACTGTGAAGTAGACGTAGGGTATCGTCTTTCTGTATTTCTTTGCGCTCGTATAGGAATAGGTGGAGCTCCATTTGAACTTTCCGAAATAGGCACAATATTCCTGCTGATTCCATGTCTTTGATGTTGTTGAGTGCTAGGTCTGTAAGATGAATCACTACCCAACGCATCACCTGTTTCAAATTGATTTTCATAATATGCCGGTTCCGGACGTTCTACAGAAGCAATCCAACTTGCTGCTGTATCATAATTCATGATTGAGTCGTTAGGTCTTACCGAAGTGTTTTGATTAACTGATCGATAAGGGTGTAGAAGTCTGTTGAGTTCACATTCAAGTTTATGCCTATAAAAAGTAAATTTTTAAAAACGGTTAGTTGAGATTCTGGTTCTTCTATTTTGTATAAATAATTGTCAACCATTCACTAACTCTTAATGCTTCTGAAAAATTACAGTTTGTGCGAAATGATGCATGTTTTCTATCAAATTTGATAACTTAACAATAAAATTCTATCCCTTGAATTTCACGCTCTATCTCGGACCAAACCAACTTAGTTGCTTCACCTTGATATAAAATCGCATCGATGGGAGGTTTAACCAGCAAAATAAAGTTTAATGAAAATCCTAGTCGAAGCAAGTTGATTGTAATTATCAATTATCTTGCGGTTAACTCTACACATCTTTTTCCTCGATTTCATTTCTCCTTATCAAAATACATTCTATTTAATGAAAATTCTCGTTTAAGTAAAAAATCAAACTATAAATGAAGTTAGTGAAAAAGGCAATACAAACAAATATGTCAACAGTGAAAACGTGGTTACAAACAACAGTCAATAAAATCTTATGTTCACAGAATAAGCTTATAATCACTTAAGGAGAAATTGTAACAAATTTATTTTTTAAAGGGGCTAAATCGATTATATTGTCTAAGAACGCAATGAAGGCTTCATGTTTAAACTATTAAATTCAGATAAAAAAAACACTAAAAAACAGTTTATGTGGTTCGTCCTCATATATTACATATCTCTTGTTTTCTGTTGATACATGTAGACCGATTATTTACATAAAAAATGATTCTAGCAAATCCAGTCCTAGTAGGAGAGAAAATTTAGTAGATGATCTCACTATTTCTATACTTTATTTGTTTTTATTCATGTCACGTTTCCTCCTTGCTACTAGTATATTAAGGCTTATCATTCATACAATACTTGTTACGTAATTCACATTGACTTTCTTTATGTCATTTTATCATTTTAACTATTATTCTTATAATTAATAGTACAGCTATCAACTATGTACGATTTATAGTTCTAGTTTATTATGATGTAGGACTCAGTAGCTGGGTAGATAACGCGATGGCGTTTGAAGCGAAAGATACTGGGTTCGAGTCCCAGAGTGAACATCAACTCTGAGATGCAGGTAAATCCGGCTGACGAGTCCCGAATAGGACGTAACGCGCTTCTTGGATTCCACTGCTATTGTGATACTTTATGAAACATGCTTTCTTGTTGGCAAATCCAGTCTCTCCTTGTTACGTTTAAACTCCACTAATTAGGGTTCCTCACTAAAACACTAAAAATTACCTTCCCAAATTAGTTAGGATATGATCTCTTAGTTCGAGAGGTTGTGCAGAATGCAGATTCTCGTAGAGTCACATCATATCTAGAGCGAGACCAATATCAGCGATGGCGGAAAATAACGTTTTTCTCAATATTTATGAATTAACTAGAGTTATAAATATGAACTAATGAATGTTAACACAAGGGGGTTTTTGTGGAGATTATAGTAATTTTATATAGTTAAGATCATGAATGAATTGAAGCTAGACCACTGTGGAAAACCTGTAAGCACTGGACGGCCGTTTCGTCCTATTGTGGGACACCTCAGC
>NC_031497.1:13722577-13748387 GCF_000237925.1 Schistosoma mansoni
GCTGAGGTGTCCCACAATAGGACGAAACGGTCGTCTAGTGCTTACAGGTTTTCCACAGTGGTTTAGCTTCAATTCACTCATGATCTTAACTATATAGAATGTTAACACAGTAGTCTAAATGTTTAAGAGATTACGGAGTCCTGTAGATTCTGCGTTCAATCTCTGATGGTTTAGCGGATTGGCAATGATGAGGCTTTCATTAGTAGGACGAGATGTCTTTTGATTGTTACCCGTATTCTAATGATTGTCCAATTCAAAGCGATTCCTGGAGTAAAAATATGAATATAATGTATTGTACATTAATATATACTATGTTTAGCTTTCAAACTTCAGTCAAACCAGTATCTTGATTCCCTTACTATTACATCATCATTTCGTTTTTAATTGTGATAATGTGATAGATAACAACCTGGACGGAGTAGACATCTGTACAATTTCCTACTTGGTTTCAGAGTGACAAACTGACCGATTTCAAAACGTTCGAATAGATATAACTAGTTTAGTTCACTGGTTCAAAAATTTTTATCGGCTGACAATCAGAGTTTAATAAAAAAGAGTTAATTTAGGTTTGATTAGCTGAGATAAATGTTATTCACTTTGAATAAAACATCACCACAAACCTCATTTGTACATCTGAATTAGGTATTTGAAGGATCAGAGCAAATGAATTAGCGTCAAAGTCTGGATCTAACACCATTAAAGCTCCATGTACACCAGAGTCAATCAAATTTTTGGCGTATTCATTCAAACCTATACTTTTAAGCCATGCAATGACTCGGTCATTACTCCAGACAAGTAAATCTGTAATTAAAATAAGTGTTTATTTTGAGGCAAATATTTTACAAACAATACTAAATATTAACATATTACTGAATAGAGTTGTGTTGATTTCTGTTAACTCCAGGTTATAAGGATAGTTTGAATAAAACTAAAGCAGATCACCTTCACTTAAGCATGTTTACCTTAAATTCTGTCAAGCTCCCTATAGAAGCCCTTCCCTCTGTTCTTCCTATGTACTTGCTACGTCAGGTACTCGTAAATTCATGAATGCGATTGGGGGCGACATCGGAATGGTAATGGTCTACCTTTGAATGATATAATGAGCAATTGATGTTGTATAGTGAAATCGATTGAGCGGCGGGGAAGCTTACAAGTACCTGGCGTAGCAAGTTTATAGGAAGAACAGAGAAAAGTGCTTGAACAAGTTTTTCTGAACACATTCACAGGAACCTACGACTGTAAAGGAGTAAACTCTTTACAAGTGCAATTTTCAGACATCTTTTGGATAATGGACAAGAAGTAGATGTAAGTAATGAATTCAAAATAGTTGACAGACAAAAAGCAACAATCTTACTCCGTTTGGAAGAGGCGATTGCTATCAAACGTTCCGACCTGACCAATGTATACAGAAGGAAGGTTTGATTAGTCTTTCTCTACCATGGTGAAACATATGGATATTTATCTAATCATCCTTTACTACGCCACAATGACACAAGGAGAATTCAAGCAGAAATGCTAATGCAAACAGGTGGACAAATACAGAGCAAGAATAACAAGGTTTGTAGAATTGAATGAACTCGTCATTCTATTTCGCGGTTTCTAATCAGCTTCACTAAACATAGAATTCCAATTATTGATATGATTACTTTAATAGTTAAATTCATGAATCGAATAAAGCTGGACCACCATGGAGAACCTGGAAGTATTGGATGGTCGTTTCGTCCTAGTATGAAACTTCTCAGTAGTGTGCATCCACGGTTTCACACGCAGGTCTCAAACCCAGGACCTCCGATCTCGTGGATGAACGCTTAACCTCTAGACCACTGAGCTGGCATCCATCGATGTTAATGTCTAACTTCAACCAATCCACCATATAGCTCGACCGTCCACCATTTCTTCAGTGAGTAACTGCCTCACAACAGTTAATTAAAGGATTTGTTTGTATGAAATTTTTGACTAAATTTGTAATTAAAAGTTATGGTTTCTCCATATTATAAAAATGTATTACACGTAAAATAATGTGGTATGTTTATTTTATGCAATGGTTGTTTCTTGATGTAGTTCACACAACTGGTGAATAAATAACAAAACTTTTGTGTCACATAGGGAACATTTATTTGTTATTTTTAAAAAATACTCATATTCTTACGTCATCTAAGTACATAGAGTGAATAAATAACATTTCATCTGGTATTTGTTCTTATCATCAACCTAAATTCGTGCAAACACAGGCACAATGTAAATGAGACGCGCGTATTTCGCAATATTCTGACTAGATATTTAAATGTTAAACAATAAATGAAAACATTTTTTAGCTCATAGAAATATATATATATAAACATGAATAGATATAATGATTCTAGGAATTTAAAATACATACATTTGTATCACTAACCATTTAAACTATTTTGACATGCTTCACGTCGGCGTTCAATCTCAGAACGATCGTAATCCAGGCGCTTGAGACACATTATCCCATAGTATAAACTTAAACGATGAAATTGATCAACCATCTTCAGATGTATCCTCAAATCACGCTTAGTTAAATGGCTTAACATACGCGCATCGACAAGGCACTCCATAAATGATGATCTGTATCTGGCTAACCCAAGACTAGGCAGCCAAACATTCCCAATCCATTCATGATTTAATTCACCCTGTTACATAAAATGAAGTTTTCGAAAACAAAAGAGCTAATTTTATCGTAGAAAAAAGCTTAATATTACTTATGCAATTATGTTATGCCAATGGCAACTTGTACTATCTGAAAGTGTTTGTAATTATCTGCTTGTTTACGTATTTAGATCATAAATAAATTCCATAACTTATTTCGGACTGCAATGTTTTCAGAGAGAAGTTCGTAAAGACATTTTATGTCACTTAAAAACGTTGGTCGTCAGAGAATTTTTGTTGTGCGTAAACATAAGCCATAATTCGTCCAGATCACGAGAAACATTTACTATGAACTATATTATGGTTTACAATGTTGGAATTTAAAGTTTAGTACAGTCGTTGGATTATCTGTCAGCCTTCTAACAGTAATAATAGCAATACATCTCAGAAATATATGTAATAAATGTGTTTAAATACGTCTGTAAAAATAAATAAAATCTAAAATGATACTCAAAATAGTCTCACAAAATCATTCGTTTTTAAACAATGATGTGGAATTGTGAAATCACCATTACGGGTTCAGTGATCATTTTTTAAAAATTATGAACAAAGAGCGATGACATCATTATAATTAACAAGCCAGTCACAAGTTTATATTTTCATATTTCAATTTTTATTTTTTCATGATAACTCCAAGACGATAAACTCCATCAGTCTAATGTTTACAAAGTTTATAACTGTCCAAATCATAGAACAGTTCAGCTTAAGATGGTTTTATGGAGGTATTTATGAGATGAATGCATTTGAAGTAATGACAAAACTATTCATAAATATGCATCATAAACAATTAAAAAGCCAATAGTGATGAGCAAAACGCAGTAAAAAAGATTTCATATACTTTGAAAACTAACACCGAAAGTTGATAAAGTAATTTCTGTTGTATCCTTAGGTAAACTAAATGAATGGTAACTGCTAGGAATTATTTATGGACTGTTATTACATAAATTCCTACTGGATAACTATTAAGTGACTATATTATATGTGTATTCGTATTCCTTTTACCATAAACTTCCATTTGACTTACTGACTACTATTACACGATTTACTCTTTTCAAGTTATTCACAAATTTATTAGTTACAGTTTCACATACACAGACACTTTTGGCTTGATCTTCTATGGTACGGTCTGATTTGTTTGTATATAAACTGCGTGTGTCTGAAATACATAACTGATACATTGGAATCTGGGATTATGTTGTGGACTCAAAGAGCAGGACAAAGCAAGGAGAACCAATAAGGAGTCTGAGTTGACTCCAGGCTGCTCATGCTGGTTAACGCTTCAGTGGTTTGACACAGGGCCAAGGTCATATAAGTTGGTATCTCTAATTGGCAATTTAGTCACGTGACATTAGACGAGGCTTAGGACAACAATTTCTAGTGATAAAAGTCTTTTTCAACGTACATCGTAAAGATAACAGATTATTGTAAAGTAAATCTAATCTCAGTACAATGTTTAAAAATGATAAACTATGACTTAGTATTAATAAGATATTAGTTACTGAATCTTACGCTCTAAATAATGGGGTTAACGTTAAAGCGTAAAATTTAGCAGCATATTTTAAGATTTTATTTTAATGAGTTACATTAATAATTAACGTATAAATTATGTTTGGGTTAAGTGGTGTATACGTCTTTGCATCATTTACAAGAATGCAAACACGTCTAAGTGAATTAATTAATTGATTCGTAACTTATATAATTTGTGATAAAGCCGCCTACTTTCCAGACAAATTATTCAAACAGTTTACTAATTTGGAAATAATTATTCAATTTGAAAAGATAACTCTTTCTTCCTTTTAAAAACAGAGTGAATTGTAAAAGTTTAGGTTATTTATCTATACAAAGTAGAAAATGTAGCACATTGTGTGACAAAAGTTAAATTTGTGTTTAAATGAATGTGATAAAATTTGAGGCTAAGGAGTAAACAAACAAACAACCTGTTTAGAACACACTGCCTTGAAATTGCGATATATATATATATATATATATTTATATATATATATACTGGTCCAGGAAATTTGACTAAATATTATGGACTACGGTCAAATAAATGTAGTTTAAACAACACATGTCATTCTAAGATAATAATAGCTCAATCATGTTCCCTCATCCGACATCTTACAGGAGTATTCCAAGAAATTCAGATTGATTTATATTTTACTTATTCAGTAACAAAAACCAATATCGACAAAAGAATACTATTCTTCAGATACTTAATGTATGGAGAATCCATTAGAGATGATAAGTTGTTCACTTTCATTAATTATTATATGAGACTAAACAAATCTTCGAATGAGTTGTTAATTATCGAGTTGCAATGTTTTAATGACAGTTAATTTCAACAGTTGACTGGATACACTGTTTTATTTTCTTAGGAGTATAAGTGACAATTCATCAGTATCATCAGCAAAAGTTGCTATGAAAACTGAACATTCGTTTCTTTGATTTAGTATTCATTCATTGTATATTCGAACACTCTCAATATTGTCCAATTGTGTTTAGTATTTCCTTTCTAAAGCAAGT
The DNA here is from genome assembly GCF_000237925.1 of Schistosoma mansoni. Classification (NCBI taxonomy): domain Eukaryota; kingdom Metazoa; phylum Platyhelminthes; class Trematoda; order Strigeidida; family Schistosomatidae; genus Schistosoma; species Schistosoma mansoni. The sequence goes on from NC_031497.1 coordinate 13,727,774, forward strand.
TGATTTTTAAATCATGAGCTATAAACAGACTGAAGCTAAACTATCCAGAATCACAAATGATGTTAAATTTATCTCTATACATTTCACACGTGAAAATGTCATCTATTCTAATCATTGTTAAATATGGAAAACTATCGACTATTGGGACAAGAAATGTCAAGAAGTATGAAAAATAATTTTTATTTCTGAAAAAAAACCAAATCATATTATCCAGTCAAAAAATTTTCTACATCCTAATTTATCAAAGAACTGTATTATTCAAAAATTTTGAATCAATAAAGAAACTGAATCAATAGTAATAATTCTTTCAGGCAGCCAAGAAATTAGTACGTGTATTTATACTGCTAGGAATAATAGTAGTGTATGTTGGGAACGTTTTCAGGCATAGGTGTTCTATTAGAAATTTAGGAAAGAGAGAAATAAATAAATAAATCAGAAGACCTAGCTGCACATGTTAGAAATGCACTCTTATTATATCATGTATGATTGAATAGCAAATCCGTATCACTTAACCACCTACTTTTCATTTGTATTTGTGTACTCAAAATGACAATTCTGTATCTAATTTCGATTGGTTGAAAACAATCAACCAATGAAATTTAAAATTACTCGATCTTTATTCTATTTCTTATCGTAAAGACAGTAAGCATTGAGAAAAAAAATTTGTTCTTCTAAGGCTAAAACTGACTTCTGGATTACTTGAAATATATGTGAAAAATCTTGACTCGTCCTTTGAAGAAGAAAAACAACTAATTTTTCGTTTATTTATCTAGGACGGGGACTAGACCTTAGGAAGAATCCAGTGATTTGTGTTTTTCTCTAGATAGAGAAAACCATAAGGAAATAATTTCCTATTAATCTGGATGATTTTAAGAGTTTCAGTTTCATAAATATGGTTTGATAATTGTAAACGTTGAACCTGATATAATCAAAATCAAAATTTCTACCGATCACTGATTATTAAATCATATCAAATAACCCTTATTAAAACCCAGCACATCATTTTAACTGAAGGATGTGAAAAGTGACCAGTTTTTTCAAGAGTTAGTTATGTCTAATCTAAGTTACATCGATAAAGTGAAGGCCTCCGTAAGAACTAATGCCTTACGGACTTGTTGATCTATGGTAAATGTGAATGGTATGTCTAAATACTTTTGAACTAATTCAATCGGCTGACATAAAAGCGATAGCAACTACACTTTTTTTTATCTCTTACGACAAAGTTTAAGGGTATGACCATAAACATTAATGAAACAGTGGTTTGTTGAATTGTCATCAAAAATATGTGCTCATTATGTCTGAATGCACGCTTTCTCCCCAAACGCATGAAGATGCAGCATACTGAAAAACAAGTTACCTCTGAATGTATTCACATTCGAACTTGAGTTTCAATAAAAGACACCGTGATTACTAGAATTCATCCTCACCAAAAACGGTAATGACTTACACATTATTGGCTTTTATGTTCATCATAAAACAATAATAGCCGATTATATCACTTTTAAAATTGTTTAAATCATTGAGCGATAGGTTCGAGGAGTTCGAAGGGTGAATGTATGAAAAATTATTTATTTAGTAAGGGGTTGGATGTGAATAAAGAATGTAAACCATACATAAAGGGCATATCGGAAGCGACAACAAGGCTGCTGAAAACCTTTGGAATAGGTGTAGCCCACAAACCAACAAAGTCCCTCCACTCAATCTTATGCAAACCAAAAGATGAAATGACAAAAGAGGACAAAACAAACATCATCTACAAGATAAATTGTACCAACTGCAGCAAACACTATATTGGACAAAGCGGACGCCCCCTGCATCTTCGCCTACATGAACACCAATTAGCAGTCAAACGCCACGACATTTCTTCACTCATATCAATACACGTGGACAACTACGGACATACATTCGACTGGGAAAATGTGCAGATTTTGGACAGAGGCAATTCCAAAAATACCAGAGAATTTTTAGAAGCTTGGCACTCAGGTCAATAAGCAATAAACAAACATATTGAAATCAATCCAATCTATCAACCAATCAAGAAAATTATGCAGGAACATAGGAACAAAAATCAAACCAATAGAAGATACAACCAAAACAAAGAAATAAACAATGACAGATTTAAGGTCAATAAGAACCAATCAACATCGAGGTGCAGAGGACAAGCTGTGAATCACATGTGGAGAAATTCAAACACTTCACTTCTACCCGAAGTTTGTGCTGATGATGTCGTTCAGAAGGACGATGAAAGCTCCACGACCAAACCATCCAGCTCAGAGAACAAACCAACATCAAAATCACCCACCTGAGCTACAAATCTTCTCCACCATCTCAATGTAAACCACATTTATTTTAATGTTATTCAACTTAATGCATAACAAATTATTATACTGTCGTAAACTATGTATTGAAATATGACTACGAACGATTTATAAAGAGCCTTAGATTTTACCTGTTGTATAATAGAATGTCATAAGTGGACGATAACTAGTCTCTGACCAAAAATAACACATTTTTACCTGAAGTTTAAAAGATATAGTAATCAGGAATCAAAAACAAACAATTATCACAACTTTCACATTTGAAAGTTATGGTTTCTTAACGTTTTTCATCTAAAGCTAAATTGTTTCACCAACCATCACTGGGATGACGATATTCAGCTTTTGAACAATTAGCCATAGGTTCAAAACCCGACTCGTTTATTTCGGTTTCCGAAGGACTATGTGTATTATCAGGTCTCTCAAAAAATGTATTACTCGAAGCAAAGTATGTAAACCTATGTTCAGTAAATAACGTTGATTGTTTTGATGTACATACTATTCAATACAGACTCATGTCACGTGTAGTGAATCAGATATTACTTCGTCTTCTGATTATTAATAATGCTCTCCACAGAATGTTGACTTCTTATTTTTTTATAACAGAAATAGATACCATAATGCATCGTGAACAGGTTAACCCACTATACTGATCAATCATCTTACGTTGTTTTTAGTGGTTAGTTGTTTAATACTTGATACCGTTTACCTCTACTGGTCACAGCTTCGCATTAGTCAACGGCTTTCCACAGAACTCAAAGGTTCTGGGTTCAATATCCCATTGAACCACGTATATTCACTGCTTAGAAGTCTCATACCAAGCTAAAGAAACTGTTCAATTATTTATGCTTTTCATTGCTTGTTTAACTGAAGTTGGTTTTTGATATTAATAATGTTCAGTAATCCCCACAATCCTTTTACTGGTTATCTGAAATTTTAATTGAGCTGTAAGCTAATGCAAGATTATAAATCGTTTATTTGAAAGATATCAATATGAATAGTTGACAAATTATTAACTTCATTTTATTGATGTACAGATAATTCATATCTTGTTTGAAGTTCATATTGATGTTGTTTACTGTGTCACAATTAAAAAAAATAATTATGTTTGCACTTTAAATAACTAATTGTTGCAAATGGGAAATATATAAAGCATTTAAGAACTATTTCATAGCATCTTTTCATCTCATTTAAAGAAATCAAATCCAATGTTACATGTAGGACATCAACTAAAAAGAGCAGTAAATTTAGGTAGAAATGGTAGCTTTTCTTAGTGAGTAGATGCACTGTAGAAATGTTTGAAAATTTCAAATTGTTACTAGGATTTCAACGATAGTTAAAATAAGGTAAGATGGTGGTTGGAGGTAGTCAACAGGAAACCCTGGACCCGGGTTTCGTGCTACTTGGCACTCGTCAGCAAGGTGTACCTGTAATCTTGAGGGAACTGGTGCTCCCTGACGGATTCGATCCCGTGTCACTCAGCTTCACAGTCAGAGACATTACCCAGACTAGTCGCCGCATAGCAACTTGATCGGTGGCATTCGATCAACACTAAGAAGGACTTGACATGCATGACATTGATCACCACCCAGTGGTGAATCAATTGTGATAGTTAAAATAATTTCAGTTGATTATTATAATTACTTTTAAATAATTAAATACTTGTCAAACAATATAAAATATTTACCTTTATAAGTGGAGAAGCTAAGTGTAATTGTTTCATAGAGGTAGATGTTTCACCGTTTTTAGTTGAATTCGGTGTTGTACCTGTTAATGATGCAGTAAATGCAAGCATTTCATGTACAGCCAAACGAAGCTTTAAGCGATGTAAAGGATTACGTATGCCTAATTCTCTTTGAATATCTTGTTCAGATAAAGAGGCAAGCATTGCACCAGATTTAATATTTGCTTCACAAGCTGCAACATACCATGCTGGCATTCCAACCCATAGCTATGGAAATAAGTAATAAATAATGATACAAAATTCTAATTTTGTCACATTTATATAAAGAATATGCACAAAGTTTAATAAAGCTAACTTATTCTGTAATTTATCAATCTCAATCTTTCAACTTTCAGTCACCGTTTTTAGGTAGCGTGAATACTGAAGGACTCATTTATTTTTGTGTTATTATGAAATAATAGACAACTGAAGAATTTTCTTCTTCAAATCAGCATTCATTAATAACAATTATAAGGATATCTAAAAGGTTTAAATGGATGACAGACCAATGTTCAGTAGCATTCGAACATTTTCATCACATCGTCAAATGAAGTCCAGTCATGTTTACTTTGTTCTATTTAGTTTTAAGTGAGTTCGTTCATAAATAGTGATAATAAATTGACTTTACTGACCAATATTATCTTTCTTACTGAATGGATTGAGTTGATAATTCGGTTTTTGTTAATAATTGTCACTTGGTTACACATTTCCTATAGATTTAAACAATCAATCACATTATTATGAAAATCTGTAGTCCGATAGATCATTTTAATTTATCTTTTTTTCAACTGAATATTATTTAAGTTTCTCAACTCAAATCTTTTCTTTATGAATAGAAGTACTGTAGTGTGGTCTACTTATATCCATACAGGTAGTATATGGTGATGGTCAGACATAGAATGTATTTTGGCGAAAGACAGATAAGTAAAGAACTGAAATGAATCGCAATTAGTGAGAAAATGCCTGAACAGTAGAATTCGAGAAGATGAACTGATATTTGCAGAAGGAACAGTTAAGATTGGGACAATTGATTGTTATTTCGCCAATTAACTGTTCATTGTATGGTTATCAGAATTTAGTGAGATAGTCAGTAATTTGTGTCAAAATACATTTGATTGTCCCCACCCATGTTTTGGTCACTACAGTACTAACTTTTTTCTTCTCATAACAAGCCAGAATATTTGATTACCTTATCAATTTACTTATACGTTTTTTTAAGAAAGATGAAAGAATAACTTTCATTTCATGTTTCAACTTAATATTAATAAAAATGAATTAAAATAAACAATTAAGTTTTGCAATTTAGTTCTTCATTAGAACGTTATTTAATTCATAATAATGATAATAATAATAATAGTAACAAAAAACAATAATAATTAAGAAAGACTTCTATAAAAAATTAATTAATGTAAATAAATTTAAAAGAGATATGAAAAAATGATAGACAATTTTATTCATATTACCCTTTTTCTTCTATCATGTATGAATAAATAGAACTAAATATTGCAAAATCAAATTAATCAGTCCTTTTGCTGTTGTTATCAGCATTATTATTGTTGTACATCTACTTATTCATTTATTTTCAGAAGGGGGTTTTGTGGAGATTTTACTTATTTCATATAGTTGAGATTATGAATCAATTGAAGTTAGACCACTATGGGAAATCCGGTTCATTGTTCTATCGGTTAAGTGCTCTGGCGCGAGACTGGTAGGTCCTGGGTTCGAATCTCACGAGTGCGGGATCGTGGATGCGAGATGCTGAGGAACACCCACAATAGGACAAAACGGCCGTCCAATTGCTTCCAGGTATTCCATGGTGGTCTAGCTTCAATTGACTCATGATTTCAACTATATAATATTCACTTATTTATTTATTCATCTATTATTTGGATATTTTTACGTTATCAATAAAAAATGTGAAGATAACTGAATAATATAAGAACTTTCGTCTAAATTATTGCGAATAGTTTCACAGTATTTGGGGCGAGACTATGATTTAAAGACGAGCCTATCAGAAGCGTCTGAGGGATATCAAGGTCACAGAGCCCATTTCAGTACTTGATGCTCATGTACATTCGGTTCACAGAGGATTTTAGAGAAAACGTGACAATTAAGCGGCTACAATAAATGGGACTACTACCTTGCGCAGACTACCATAGTTGGTGTTGTATAATATATTTTTACTCTATACCAAATGTCTTCTGATTGGCTAATGTTTCTCAAGGTTACTTTAGATTCGTTCAAAGATCGTCCATAAATTATAGTTTCGCCGTATTTGAGCGCTGGGTTGATGTAAGACATTAAATAGGAATAAAGATTAAACCAGATTGCTAGGCGAAACGTTGGATTTACTTCAAATTCATTCTCTGAGATTTTACAAATATATTATTCCTATTTAATAACTGAATAATAGTCTAGAAGATTTGCTTAAATATTAAGAGACACTTAAACAGTTGTAAAAAAATATTATGTATGTAAACTAAAGAATGTATTTTTACAGTTTAATCATTAACATTAGAAACTTAATTATTCAAATAATTCATCAAGAGCTATATAAATTCAGAGAAGAAATACAGTTAAGTCAGTTAGATGATTGAAGGGAATGTTATATCTAAGATTTCATTTTTAATTGGAAAGTATCAAATAGCTTGAACATTTTAATCAATGTCATTCTTTATTACTCATTTGTGCGTCTACCGTACTGACGCTTAGCCTAATGCTGTTAGCATTGACTTCTCTGATAGCAATATGAATTTAAGGACGAGATGAATTATATTAAAGATGAAAAGATCCATTGGAAAATGACTGTAAATAAATTCAAAATATTAAAGCATATTTTAGCTGTAAATATTTACGATTGTAAGAATTAAGCAAATTCAAATATGTGCCTCTTTGCCATACACAAAAATCATAGCTGATTATTATATCATACTTGATATTAAACAGTTATTGCAATTTTGATTATAGTGGGTAGTGCGATAAAAAGTTTCCGAACATGTTTGTAATTAGAAATAAGCTTCCTATTCTAATTAAAAGTTCATTGGTTTCGGAAATATTTTCCTAATAATTTTAAGTCACTGCTGAAATAACGTTAAATAGAGAAACATATTTGCCGAGACTATAATTTATGGACGAACCGATCAGATATAAGACAAGTCTTGGATTTTGGCGGGAAATTCACCTGTAAATTTGGCTAAATAGAGTCTTGGCATTATAACTGATGTCAGTTCGTGATGAAAACTCCAAATCGAATTCCTAACACTAACCATCAACTGTAAATCATAATTCTAATTTCTCAAACTGGTTTATAACTTTCATTTAGTCCTAGTTAGTAGTTGGACATTCTCAAGGTCACTGTAGCGTCTCTGCAAGGTCGTCCATAAAATATATTATCATCATATATTTGGTATTATCATAATTAAACATTTAATCATATGATTGTGTGAACAGAACAGCAGTGAACACTTTCTAACTCCTAATAATTGTCTGAGGGACGTCAGTTCATGTTGAAAATCATCTTGGGATCTTTCAACAAAACACCCTAATAAATTGATATGTTTATCATACATATTATGTTTCATATTAAAATATTTACTTACTTTTAACCATGAAACTAATATGGGACTACTCCATGAGGTAAATGGTAAATTACTGCGTATAGCATCTTCAAGTAACAATTTTCTATTCAGAACATTTAAAATAATCAAAAAATGTCAAGGAATTAGTTTAATCAAAACACATAAAATAAGACAGAAGTATTAGTTCAGCAAATGGAATCCATATTCAGTAAATCGATTTTCAAAGCTATAAAATCGTACATATATGTTTTCTGCTAACTCAAAAAAGCTGTTTGCATGACTATTCAATTGAGTACTTTAATTTTAGAATTGAAATCATATGGTGAACCACACAAAGTCAACAGAAAAAGTGATAATCTTCACCACAAAACCTGAAGATACTAAGTTCTGTTGTTTGTGGTTTCATTACCATGAAATGATGTATTAAGCGAACAGGAAATAAAATCAACTGTTTTTTGGTAAATCATTATCGGAAAGTAAACTATAAAACGCTGATAATATTAATTTAAAAAGGTAAGTAGATTAATAATGAGTATAATTAACTTAATAATTTAGATGAAGAGCATGTAAAATAAATAACAATTCAATATATCAGAAAAGGTTTTTGTGGATTTTATAGTAGTTTTAATAGTTGAGATCATGAGCCGATTGAAGCTAGACCACCATGGAAAACCTGGAAACACTGGACGGTCGTTTCATCCTATTGTGGGACTCCTCAGCAGTTCTCATCCACGATCCCGCCGTCCAGTGCTTCCAGGTTTTCCTCGGTGGTTTAGCTTCAATCGACTCATGATTTCAACTAATAAAATTCAATATAAATTCAGTAGAAACATTTAATTGAAAAAAAGGAGACTATTTTTGTAAACAGCATGCAAATGGCAATTATGATTAAGTTAAGGTCATAACAACTACAGTTTAATAACATTTCAAAAGTGTTTTCTTTCAACAGTCGTATAAAATAACTTCTTTGGTTTGATTTGTTTCATATATGTGTAACTAAATGTAGAACCTAAAGGAAAAAAACACTTTTCAGAGTTACATTCATAACTTACATGTCCGTGTTTAATTAGAACCGAAGTTTTCAAACAAGTTAGTAGATGTACTCAAACGCATGGATGAACTAAAATGTCAAGTTCGTGATGATGATTTTAAAAACATTGATCATGAATATAAAACAATATAATACAGTTTTATTAACATTCATAATCCGTTTTCATATCATACAGTTTTAATGCACAATGTTATTGTGAATACCTTCGAAATGTCATCATACTATGTTATTCCTTATATGTTTAAATTCATTGCTTCTTTATCTTCTCATCATATGTATGTATCCATAGTTTTGTGCACATAGCACGTATGTATGTACTGTGTATCGTCAACTTCCAAATCGTAGCACATTATTCAAAAGCAGTAAATTTTCATTTTAAAAACTGCATATTATTGTCAAAAACTAACCTTCAAGAGTTTTCATATAGAATTTACGTGAAAGTCATAGGTTATGACTTTCTGAAAATCATCTTCTCAGTATGTATTTAAAACATGATGCATAAACTATATGGAAACGTTTTTTAAGTACCTGTAAATGTTGTTCTAAGTGTTGAATATAATCAAATTATTTTTAATCTAAGTACACTTAGAACAAAACTACATTGGTTCAAAGTAACATGTCTTAACACCGTGTTTTACTAGTTGTCAAAGGGAAAATATTCAATCAGAATGATTGAAAATCTTTGTTACATAATTAGAACACCAGAAAACTGAACAAAAGGTTGTTTCCACTCATTAACACAAACATATATATATGTATATTTACTTACTGAGATTTTTGTCTATCCTCAAGAGTTTGTTTCGGTCCTAGAGCAGCTTAGTGATAGTCAGAATAAAATGTCAAAAAAACGAACATAATGTTTTAATGAATAAAATGTGATAAACTTGTTAGCTATATAAAAATATATACTCTCAAAGAATATTTAAAATAATAATATATTTCGTTTTGTACGGTAATTTATTTTCTTACTGAGTAACCTAGATATTTAATACAAATGTGACTCTGATCATACTATATATTACTTATTAAGGAGACTGTTTTTTTCCAGAGTTGTCATTTAATTATTTTTGTTGATTCTGGATCACAATTGAATATACACTATGGGTAACTGATAGTTGAAGTGTGAATGGAATAGATCTATACAACTTTTTTCTCAAACAATCTAACGTTTGTTATTGACTTTTTCGTAGGTGATTCAAATATGATTATTGGTTGACACAATTATAGTGAAAATGTAGGTGAGAACTAAATTGAAAACTTTATTGGTTCACCTCAACTGACTTCTAACTACGTTCCTAATATCTATATCTGATCCATGTATTTATTCAATGAACAGAACTGTCATTAAACCTGATTATTCTTTGAAGTTTATTAATATCTAATTTGGGTTTTAAAAAAAGCGACATTATTCTAAGAAACACCTTAAGTCACAAAAATTTAAGTAAATACTAAGTTTATTTAATAACAGTAAACGATGTACCATCCACGAAGTATCTTTTATATAGACAAACTTCTCAAATTCAATATAACTCTTTGGTCTGTAAATGTATCACAAAGTAAACCAAAAGTCATTTCACAACGTGTTGTTGTGTATCTCCTCGTTGGGGACAGTTGAACAGTGTCTGTTGGCAAATGACTCTATGATACCTACAGTTACCAAATAATTATATTTCAAAAGATGACTAGCAATAGAATGAATAAATTCATATTTTATGGTCTCTGGAGTTTAAAGCCATGGGTACATAGTTCAAATCTCAGTGTAAACATCCAACCAACTAGTATGAAGCAGGCTGAAAAGCACATTTCTGATTCCACTCCCATCCTCTATCCGAAATGTAATTAATAAATGTTTGTCGTTTACATCACAGATTGGATCTAACTAAGCAAGCAGTGAAAATCAGAAAGTATGATAATTTGAACGTGAACTGTGATAATTTATGCCATTTAGTGACACATGAAAATTATGGCAATTACACAAAATAGTTACCTTGAGCGTTCATCGTATGTGATACAGCTGACTGCTGAATTGCACTTTGTTCTTGATTAGCACTCACATCTGCGGAATAAATACCAGATTTCGCTTTGCCAAAATAACTATGATGTGATGGGGGTCTCGGACTGTATCTTGATGTTCCTTCTTGTACATGATATTGAGAAAAATTGTTTGGATAAACTAAACGATTGAAATGTGTTATGTTCGAGAATCCTGAATCTTGTGAAGAGTATACAACATTGGCTAGTCTATTTCTTTCGTCTGATCTATGAACTGAGGTTGATTGAGGAATATTATACACCTGATATTGACAGGATGGATGAGTTAATTGATTAGAATGAAATCTTAATGGAGGTTGTTGATTACTTGAAGCTACTGATTTCAATGTACTCTCCACTTGGTTCTGTGAATTTGTTACATTTACAGGATTCGGTCTCTTGAACATACGACCCAATGTCCCGAAAATAGATCGTTTACGTTCATTTTCCCTTTGACTACTATCTGTACACTCTGTATTTCCTAAATCATCTTGTGTACCGGATATTGTTCTTGTAGTGACTGCGTTATCGTAAGTAGTCTTAGAAGGATCATTTTGTGCACGTCTTTTTTTAAGATGAGTTAATAAATTGGGAAAAAGAAAAGAAATTTTAAGTAACTCAGTGTAATTTTCAACTTTTTAACAATATTGAAAATCTAGAATCATTTTATTTTTTCGATTAATAAAAGTAATAACAATTATTTATTTATTTGAAATAAACCTACCGCATACTATAGTCTACACCGTGAAAATTTGATAAAGTTGGTAATTGGGTAGTTCCAGTTGAGAAAATTACATTATGATCACTAGTATACCTGGGATTAGGAATAATTACACCTTGACTATATAATTTTGATTGTCCTGTTTGTCGGATAGCCATAGGATTCATAATTGATGCATGCAGTCGTGTATCATATCCTAAATAGGATGGATGCGGCGTTAGTGTGTAAGTTGTTGGAAATTTTTGTGTATAGCTAACTGATGGGTTTTGATAAATATCCGTATTCATTTGAGTGGTAGCTGTTGTAGTTCTGTAGTTGAAATTACTCAAAGAAGCAAGAGCAGAGGGCTCGGATGAATGCTATTGACGATAAGAAGAAAAGTAGGGACACATATGTATTATTTATGATTAATTCAAATTAAGAAGTAATTTTACATGTTAAACACTAAGATAGTGTAACTTGAGCTGCCTTATTTGCTCGTAAGTCACAGAGAAACGAATGTCCAAACTAAATGTGGTCTTATTAAGTTAAGGAACGTGTGGTTCATTGGAATTCATAATTTTTTCCACTAATATATATATATATATATCGTTTTTAAATGAATAACTACCTGGAATGAATTAAAAAGAGGATAATGGAACTTTATTTTGAATTTCGTCAACTAAAATGAATAAATTAGTAATGAATCTTCTCAACGACGTTAAGGACTGCGATTGATCAGTCTCTTATTGGCATATGTGCATCCTGTGTAGATTGACTCGATAACGTCACAAATATTGTAAGCAAGGATGGATAGTGGCCAGCAGTGGAATCTAGGATGTGCGTTTTCGTTCTATTTGGGACATTTCAGCTATATGTAGCTGCACCCAAGTTGATGTTCACACCGGTATTCGAACTCAGTACCATTCGCTTCAAACGCTATTGTGTTGCCTACGTAGCTACTGAGTCTCATTGCACAACAAAACGGCTATCAGGACCCAGCTGACGAGCCCCAAATGGGACGAAACGCGCGATTTAGAATAATATTCATGCTATATCATGAACTGATAAAAAATAGAGATGAGAACCATGAAATTTAAACTACGTTGTCTAAAAAAGCCTGTTAACCACAACACCTGGAGGTTCTGTGTTCAATTTAATGTGAATCAATGGATTTGTATTATAAATGGACTCAGAATTAGAATGGATCAAAATTTCAAAACAAATTATTCATCTAAACAAAAGAATGAGAGTCGAATGACTTTTTCAAAACTACGTAACATTTCATTCGTTCACTCAAAGAATTACTATAATTTATTATAATACTATATATATATATATATATATATATATATATATATATTGTATTTCATTTTCTTTCAAAAGAAAAATTCCGATAAACAAACACAATTTCGTTTTCTGTCTAATCGTACTTCAACATAACATGTGAATATATCCTAACTACAAAACTTATATTAGAAACCAGTGTTAGTAATGATAAATAATATCAAATTATTAGGCATGTCGTAGTCATGAGATAATAAAAACAGTTCAAAAAACAAATTCACTTGGTGTTGTTTGCTTGTATCTTCCCATTGTTATTTAGGACTGCAGTTGCTCAATCTCTTGTTAGCATGTGTGCATTCTGTGCGCACTGCCTCGATATTGACCGAAGTCACAAGCTTTATAAGCAAAGATGGTTGGTGGATGACAGGGGAATCCAGGACGCGCGTTTTGCACCGTTTTGGGACTCGTCAGCCAGATGTACCTGTATCTCAGAGTTGATGTTCACTCGGAGACTCGAACCCAGTACCGTTCGCCCCAAATAATGGGAAGATACGAGTAAACAAAACCAAGTGAATTTAAACATCACCCCATTGCACAAGCACGTGGGTATCAGGACTCAGTAGCTAAGTGGATAACGTGTTGGTGTTTGAAACGAACGGTACTGAGTTCGAGTCACATAGTGAACATCAACTCTGAGATGAACGCACATCCGGCTGACAAGTCCCAAAACGGTGCAAAACGCACGTCGTGGATTCCACTGCTAGCCACTATCTATCTTTGCATATATGTTAACAATCCTTTTAAATGACTTCCTATTAATGCTGTATAATTGTAGATTTATGTGTATATATAGAAGATTTGATTGAATCACTTTCATGTCTATATGAATCGATAACTTCTGACTTATGAAATGCTACAAAATAAATAGTGGATTAACTATTGACCTTGTTTTTGATGAGTATGAGATGAGTGGTCAGTCAAAATATGAGGTCGAATAAATAAAAGATAACTGTATGTATGTACGATGTTGCTGTTGAAAGCATGAGAGTTGTAAGTAAACATAATACGAAGTTGGAATATATAATTTATATGAATATATGATCGTAATAAACAGACAATATGGAATGGGGATGAACATCTAATGTTTAGGTATATAAATTCATTTAGTATTGTTTGTTTTAATCTTCCCATCGATTTGTTAGGACTGCAACTGGTCAGTCTCTAATTGGCATATGTGCATACTGTGCGTATTGCCTCATTATAGCCTTAATTCACAAGCATCCATCTCTGTTTAGGTATATAGTTTGAATAAAAATAAATAGAGTGGTTTAATATAGATTTTTAGATATTTAAATAAAGGTTTGTTGACTTAACTCATCACTTTTGTGGTTATTGGTTGATGTAATCGTGATATCATCCGCAAATCATTAAGAACCTCATATAGAAGTGAAAATAGTTCAATTTTTGTTGTCCATCACATGAGAAAAAATTATGTTTATATACAGCCAAATTAAATTTTTATTTGACTGAATTCTGAACAAATGTCGCATAGATTGTATATATTATGATATCTCATCAATGCGTTTTCAGTAAAGAATGAGAATTTCACGTTTGATCTAAATAAGTTTTTAGTTGATCACTATGACAGTTCGTATTGGGAAGTAGTAAAATGTACATTATTCATTAATTTGTGCTGAATCGACTGAGATGGTTGGGCCACGTGTTACATATGCCTGAACACCGATTACCGCGACGCTCTATGCTGACTAGTATTGGCAATGGTTGGAAGAAAGTTAGGGGCGGCTAAACCAAAACGTGGCATCAGAGCTTGAAGTCACTAACTTCCAGTCTGAGCCACGTTGATAGATGCAAACTACTTGGTTGGGGTCCGCGTGACTATTGTAATCAATGGTTGGAGACCCTAAGTGACATGGCTCAGAATCTATCAAAATGGCGTAGGTGTATACACTTTCTGTCTTTCCCTAAACCTTGAGATCAAAATTGCTTCATATATGTCTTCCTTCCTATACTATTATCCTTATATACAACCTTTCTTTTATATATTACCACCACTAAATTAACTACTTCTATGAATTTGGTGTTCATCTTGTTGTGCTAACGAGGTATGGCAACTTGGATCGATGCATATATGTGCCTGGTTCTACGTTGTAGCTGAGTGACTGATTGAATTTGTGCTGAACATTTTGTGAGCGATGGCAAATTTATCAAATTAGACAATTTCGAGAACACTTAACGCTGTTAATAATAAATGAACTTTCTACCTAAATATATCTTCAAAATCCTTCACTGACATGATTAAGAGACCATGACAATGCTTATAAAAAAAATATCATGAAACTTTTCTGATGGATTTGGTTTATTAACTTATACAGTAAAATAATTTTTAGATTCGTACAAGAATTTAAATATACAATATCTGTAAGATTGCTAAACGTTAGAAGCTTATAACTATACACAATATACATTAAACGTTCTTTATCCACCATTCCATAACAATATTCAATAGGATACAAATATCTCAATAATGAAAGTATGAAACATAAACGAATCATACATGCATTTAAATTCAATTATTTGATTTATGGGCATACATATCTAGAACTTGATATTTTCTCACTTCAGAATATTAGTATTTCATTGTATTCAACTGATATTTCCTAGGCCTTGAATAAAACTAGATATTTTTTATTAACTTACAATGAATAATATGTTGCACTCAACTTCATATATGTAATTCATGTTATTATAAAGTGCTTCCAAAGATAAAGTTAGTTCACAAGGAATATCCACAAAACGTTTTAAAATAAAAATATGCAAATATCTATTATTGTCTTGTTGCTAAGAATACAGGTAGTCGAATAGTAGTTTATTTGAGGAAAAGATTAAACAGGGATACTTGAACGTCCTAGTGAGATATTATGACCATATGAGTAAACCCAACAAGAAGATGTGTGAATGAGCACTGGTGTAACTCAATAATGATGACATTTTGTTGTCATTGAAATGCCCAATTTCATGAAGAGATAACTAGAACGATTTGAATGCAGCTGATAGTTGTTTGCAATGAAAACTGTAGTCACAATTGTACAAATCTTTCCAACCATCAATTCGAATGAACCATTGTCGTCTCATATGTTTCTTTTTTTCATATACTTTTGCAATGATGCTAACACTGTGAGTAAAGTGCTTCTAAACATTCTATTTAATTAAGATTATGAATACGCTTTGTCCGTCAGAATCACATAAAATTCATCCAACTATTTAAAACTATAGAAAATGAAGTGTTTTATCATTATATTATTGTAATTGATTTGTTTTAAAAACTCTGTTTCATAATATCCGTAGACATTTATATATAGAAACGAATGAATATTCTAGGTAAAGCTACGTTTACAAATAACAACCTAACTCAGAACTGTGGTTAAATCTCAACTATATACGTTCCTTAGACAAAAGGAAGTGGTTACAGATAACTGTCAAACGCTACAATATTTCTGTTTTTGTTATCTGATATCTAAACAATTCTTGTGTACGACTATTTCCTGTCAAATCAAAACGCAAATTTATGTTATAATGGAAAACTACCCTCATCAATAATACGAATAGTGCAAAACAGCTAATGCTTATTTCCCAGAAATAGAAGATTTACTCATAATAAGTCAATTTATAGTTCATGTAGTATAAAAGATAAATATTATGTAAACATCTTTTTAAAAGCGTAATCCTATAATTGCTATGCTATCCTATATTGTAGTCTCTTCGTTGCTTACAATTGCAAGATTTATTAATTTGCACTGGTTGTTATCCAACTGACAAGTAACAAACAGGACGAAATACATGTTCACGATCCCACTGCTAGCCACTATCTATCTCTGCTTATAATTACAAGACTGTTTAAACATAATCCATGTTAAATTATTATCTACTGTTTAGTTTATATTATGAACTTTGTTAACATAAACAGTTATAATTTATTACAAATAATCAGATTTTATTTTATTGATTGACAAAACAACATTTTTGACCATATCAATTTTAAATTCAGAATAATTCATACAAGGCCCTTTGGTTTGTTTGCTGGTGAACGCATTGTAGACACCATTAATGGAAGCTTCCACACTTGACTTGTAATTTATACTAGATACTAAATGTATACTGACGACGTGAATGTATATAAATAATAAAAGTACCTACATATAATACGAAATGCTTTCGTTATAGCATTTAATTATTTCGCCTGTTTAATTTTGAATGTCTGTTGATTAAAACACTTGAAATGGAATATTTAAGCATCAATATCATATGGATCACAAGTTATAGTTTACATAAATGAACTGGTGTACAATGAAATCACCATGTCTACAAAAAGTCATTGGGATGGTTTCCAAGATTATTCAGTAAATCAATCAGTGCAAACTAGGACACGATGTCAGTGACTGATTAACTTTGCTCCTAAATAAATATGTTACAGTGTGCTATTGATTTTACATGGATACTCAAATGATCCCATTTTTATAAGAACTGTCTTTTAAATTCACAAAATATACACAAAAATGTAAAATCACAGAAATCATGCAAATAATTTCGCTTTCATTTTGACATTCCATCAGATGTTTCATGCAATTCATGCAATTAATTACAATCGTTTTATTCACAGCTCATTAGGTTAACTGGTTTTAGATGACAAACAAAACCAAATCTAAACCATGCTATACCATAACTGCTTAAAGATATAATTTAAATAATGAGCGATAGACGGGGAAAAATAACAGATTTACAATAATACTCGACATTCATACCAGTAAATCATGTAATGTAAGCTAGGGAAAAAAGAAAAGAAAACTATCGTATAAAATGGTGGACAAAAAGTTGATGTTATTTTGTCAAGTAGGTGAATAACTCAGTCTTTATTTCATTCTTTGGTAGAGTTACACTGTAAATTACAATTGGTTAAATATTTCATTGAAATCATGAACTGATCAGTGTTAGACCATCACTGAAAACTTGGAAGCACTAGACGATCGTGTTGTCCTAGTAACTGATAGGCAGTTATGAAGTCCATTAAGTACAAGGAAAAATAACACCACGTTTTATAATCTTAATACTTGCTTACTTAATCATTAAAAGGCAGCTTTCTTAGAACACGTCTCATAGTTACTGACTCTGATTAAATGCTATTGAACAAAACTTAAAGTATATAATACATTTTACAACTGGAATTTGGAGTGTTTAACTATACTTTTGTAAACTGAACAATGCTTAGCAACTGGTCGTTGATCGCTAATTAAATTTCAGTCCTTAATCAACATAACATTTTAAAGTGTATGAAATAAAGAACCAAGCATATGATACTATATTACTGATTATGTTGAAAAACATAAATTCACAATCAAAACAAAGCAATCAACTTTTGAAATCATTTTTTTTACTTTGTGAGGTAGTATTCTTCCCGGTTCGATCTTGCTTCAGACACTATTGGAAATCGGGGAGCACCAGACGAAAGTGTTCACTCATTAAATTATCAGGGGTCGAATTCAGGACTTTCATGTCTCTCAGAAATTCTTCAACCGTTGGCCCACTGGGCTGACGCATTTCTTACTTTAGTCGTTTCTTTATATTAACACAACGATCATCGGTCAAGCTGTTGATAACTGTTTTGCTCCAGACATATATAAACCGAAGTCAGTGTCTGGTGATAATCATCTTAAAACTAAAGTCATCTCTCCATAATCTGTACATAAGCTATCTTTATTGATTTGAGACTAATTGATAAAAGCGTAATCGATTTTTGGCAAAATGCTTTCGTTCAAAAGTATATACGCACCAATGATATAATATACGGCTCCACTCGTGTTTAAAATTCATAGATATTGTGTTTTTCTTTTGACAGATGCTGTTTACCTAATTAAGAATAGTTTCTGTATAGTATTACATTAAACGTCATTTATACTCTTATCAATATGTGAATTGGACTAATACGAACAGTGGTTAAATTGATTTATTAACAGTAATAATTTCCACCATTTAACTATGGTTAGAGGAAAAGACTTACAATTATATGGAAAGACATATGTGAATGTCCAATTAGTGTACAGTATTTAGAAAAAGCAGTATTATTTATTTAGCTTGTATAATAAAGTTATGGTTAATAATGTAATCTTCAGATGAGTTGTTTAAAGAACTCAAGATAAACTTCTTTTCTTATTCTGGGTACGATAACTGGACTTATCTATACTGTTTTAAGACTTGATGTTTTCTCTGTAACAAAAATCTACATAAAAAATTTTTAAATGCCCTGGAGTTCGAAAATAGAATTAAATGTTGTTTTATTTATGTGAAATGATAACAATAACAAATAGTCAAAACGTTTCCAGATTTATCACTAAGATCACAGAACAGGAAAGAAGACAGATATGAACAGAACGGACGAAGGAAATTAAATTCTGTAGTATTCATTGTACACTTCGGAAAATTTCTGAAAGAATATATAACATGTTCACAGTATTCTGCTTAGAGTTGATGATGTAATCCGATGTGCGATTCCAAGATATTTACATAAATGTTTCTTGTAGAAACGAGAATTGCCGTAGTGTGATTAAAGCTATATATTTTCTAATCCATAATTAACATTGCTTCTTGATGTATTCATAGCGAAAATTAATTATATGCTTTATACGTTAATGTGTCTTCTATAAGTTATCTTTTAAAAATGATATCTTTTCTACAAATGTGTAAACTGCATGACTGAATAATTTCCATATTCAAAACTATATTTTGGAAATATTGACACTTCAATCATAACACAAATCTGTTGTATGAGACGTCAATTAATATCACTTTCTAGATGACCGAATCAGAATACTAACTATAATTTTCCGATACCGCGTATACAACTTCCTTTGTAGTTTACTGTCCTTAACTTTGACTAAAGATGTGTTCTAATTGTGACGAACAACCTTCAGTTACTGAAGCCTAACTCATATTGATCCGCCAGCCATGATCCCGAAAGGCGAATGCGCCAACCAATCTTCTATTCTAATTATTCCAACTACAAATTAGTATTATGCAGGTATATTGGGCTATATTACATCACAAAATAGAAAACCATAGTTATGCACAATTAAGTCGAAAGTGGCAATGATTAAGCGTGAGCTATAAGCAACTGATTAGCAATCGGTGTAGCATAATTAAATATTCAATGATAGTTAATTGGTCAAATGGAGGCTTGGAGTAAACGGAACACAGAAATATAATAATCCAATTATTTTTCAGTCATACAATAAGAATGTATGTAATAACGATTCATGAAATAATTTAATGAATTCCCACATCTACAATGCTCGTTTCGTTGCATCATAATCTGTCAATCAGATTAAAACACATATTTCGTCAGTCAAACTACTTTCTTGAATTTTAACATCCTACTTGAATATTTCTAACGTGCAGGACAAATTGAGAATCAAAGGATGAATAGATTTTCCCAAGTGTAACACTAAATCACTTAACTCTAATTTGAGATTAAAGAATATCATGTATCTTTTCCTTGTAAATATAGTGTTTTTTCTTCTGTTTAAACAAGTATTTTTTGTTTGTTGGAATTTCATAAGTTAAACCATTGAAGTAAAAAGATGGATTCATCTTGAAAGTTTCACATCTTTTAGGAAGATACAGCAAACGATAAATAATTTAGATTGTTTTAACTTATCAATAAATATTATTTTATAATTTTCATTTAGAATTAAAAAATAGCTCATAAAATTTGTTATTTAAGTAGACAAAATATTTCCATTTTTAAAAAAATAGTAAAAAAAAACAAAATATATCAACTAGAAGAAAAATAAAAATTAAATTAATAATCATTTTTTATAGAGTTGAGATCATGAGTCAGTTGAAGCTAGACCACCATAG
>NC_031497.1:13748587-13785979 GCF_000237925.1 Schistosoma mansoni
AATAGGACGAAACGGCCGTCCTGTGCTTCCAGGTTCTCCATGGTGGTTTATCTTCAACCGACTGATGATCTCAACTCTATAAAATTACTAAAATCTCCACAAAACCCCCTTCTGATAATCATTTTTTGTTTAGAACCTGGCAATTCAGGATTCCATGTCTGATAGGCTTCGAAGAGAGTATTGCCTTGGAGTTCTCCGCTAAATGAAACGGTTGTTTATAATCATTTATAATTTAGGAAGATTTCTACAAAACTCCGTAATCTAAAATATGTATTTTAAATAAAATTTAATTTCCAACAACCTTAAACAACTTCATTTATTCTAAACCAAATCAAGTAATACTGGGGATTTATGGAGATTGTAGTGATTTTAACAGTTAAATTCATGAATCGATCTAAGCTGGACCACTCTAACTAGGACGAAACAGTCGTCCAGTGCTTTCAGAATATTTGACTACATAAAAATAACAATATGATAAAAGCAGTTTAAATGTTTTTAGTTCAGTTTTTTAAATCTTCTCGTCTATACTGATCACACTGATAGTTGAACTTATTACAACTTGTCATAACCATTAAATTAAAACTGATTCCATTTATTGATGATTAAATAAAGTCAATATATTAAGTATTTTGAATTCATTACAAATACGTTAAAATGTATAAACTAATAGTGTATGGAGTACTTGTTGAATCATTCATATAATGCAAGACAATTTAAATCAATATTACTAAACCTATATGACATACTATTTCATGTTGAATGTTATCCATAACAAGTATAAAATAAATAGATTTTTAATTAATTGATGTTTTCAAAGTTTATTTGTAATTCATATATTCTTAGGAAATAAATAGTAACTGTTTTTATGATTTAAAATTTGTAATATAATTTGTTACAACACAATTATATGAACAGAATAAATATAGTTGACATGGGGGTGAGATAGAACGATGGGATTACAAATCAGAAATTACGTAATATGTAGAATAATATGAATTAGGTCAGATATAATAGATAGGGGTGGATGCTGAATAAATTTCTCTAAAAGGTTAGCAAGTGTGATAATAATAATAATAATAATAATAATGACTAATGAAATGCTAAGACTGAAGCTACGAATATCAATCCAAAGGACTTTTAATGCAGGTAAACTACAACTAATGTTTTCCACACGTCCAATGATCACACCGATGTTGAAAGTTAAATTGCCTAGACTAGCCACTTCTTTCTGTATCTATCAATTCAACTGCTCCTGTGGGACAAGTTATATAGGCAGATGTTCTAGGAATTTGCATATTCGGGCTCGTAAGCACCTCCCAGTGTGGTTAAGCAAAGGTGTAGTCAAAACGGTTAACCGCTCCATTTAAGCCCATTTAGTTCAGACGGGACATAGAGACAACATGGAGCAATCTTTCACAATAATATATCGTGTTAACAGCAGTCTACCTAATTCCGTCAGACTGAGAATCCTGCAGACGGCTGAGGCAATTGCTATTTGGATAAAAAAGCCAGAGCTTTGCATCCAAAAGAATTATGTCCAGCCGCTCCTTTTACCCTGGCCAACTTCAGGGTCAACTTGTTAATAATCAATTTTATGATATGGTGACATTAATTTGAATAATGTTCATTTTTATATCATAAACTTATTTTATCTATACATCTTACCAGTCATTATTATTATTACTATTATTATTATCATCACACTTGCTAACCTTTTAGAGGAATTTATTCAGCATCCACCCCTATTTACTATGTCTGACCTAATTCACATTACTCTACATATTACGTGATTTCTGATGTGTAATCCCATTATCCTCTCTCAACGCATGTCAACTATATTTATTCTGATCATTTATCTTACGATTTTATTTCACTAATAAACTGATTCAAGTTAATACTTCATATTAGTCATCTCCAACATTAACGATTCGATTTTATTTTATATCACAAACAACACTCCTTGATTTACATGTTACAGTTTCTTAAATGATGTACTCTGCCTTAAACTTGGCCAATTTCTTTTTATGGATTATTAATTTGGATTTATAATTGTATAACCTGATGAGAAATTATTGAAAAGAATATTCTTCGTTCATATAATTGTGTTTTAATATGATGAGAATTTTTCAGCGAATATGATTTGTATTTATATTGAAAAGAATAAATGATCAAACTAAATCGGTTTTAATGTTCAGCTAAGCAATTAAATACTATTCAGCTAAAATAAGCACTCAGTGAATAATTCGATTTTATCTAGTACTCTATAAACTTCTTAGTGTTTACTTGTATTCTATATGGTAATTGCTTAGAATCAATATGTCAATAATTAGTGAAATGAAGTTTACTTCTATTTTCCCATGCTCAACTTTGTAAGTCTCACTAAAATAATGTTAACTGGAAATTTCAACTATCGGGAAATTTAATTTTTAATTTACTTACAAATATGGTAAGACATACATATTTGTGGTAAGCTGTGTCAGCGTAAAAAAAATATGTGATTATATATATACCTTGAAATGATCAAAAGATCCATTTTCTAATCAGAGATAAAAACAGACTGTTTACTTAATGATCAACTATTTCCTCATCCATTTTATATACTCATCACTAGTTAGATAATAATTAATTATGTTTTTTCATGTTACATTCATATGGCAAAGTGATATATGTAGTTTAATAATCGTGGTAAAATAGATGTAAAATTGTCAGATATTCATCTTCGTAAATTTAAATTTGTTTAATTCATGTAATGGAGTGCTAGTTATGGTTTAGCAAGATGCCCCTAAATGTTATTGATCTATTTGCATTTATCCAGTTTCATAATCACTCTTGCCATAAGTACTTGTATAACCAAAATGTTTGAATTCAGGTCTGATTTAGTTATATTCTGATGCCATATAGGCTCTCTAGATAAATGTTGCCATAGTATTTGTATTTTTTATATATGTTAAATTGTACTCTATCTACACAGGGTTTAAACTAAATTAACTGTTCTTAGATATAAAGTGCCTTAGAATGAGTTTCAATGTTATTTATCAGTAAAGCACAGGTACAACAGCATACCAAATGATAAAATAATGACTTAAAAAGAGTTCAAATAACAAAAAGTAACACATTATTTATCAGTTGTCAAGTTTAGTTAGTTAATAAGACAGCAAACAAACGTGGTAGATAATTTACGACGGCTCTTCCTTCGACTTGATAAACACTGAGAACAGGATATACTGGATATGTCAAATGCTTAGATTGTATACTGTTGTTTTCAACAATGATACAAATACTACTTACATTGCCATTTCGATCCGCTTGATTATTATTATTACCATCATTTCCAATAGGTCGACTATCAGCATACTGATTCTTTGTCTTAAATTCATTATTGATATTATGAACATTTATATCCGTCGTACCAAATCGTCCCTTTAATTCATCAGCTAACATTTCTGTAGTTGCTTTCTCGTGCTAAAAAAATGAGGTAGTAAAAAGTTGGATACAAAGAAATCATGATATATTTAGACAGATTCTGTAAGCAGTCTTAAAACCGACTTGTAGTTTAGTTAAGTGTTTATTCTTGATTTAATGTTTGAAGACGGAACTCCTAATCTCTTCCACTCATCTTTCTCGTATCCTCATTGAAAGTAAGAGCTTAGTATATCTTGTCCCACAGGAATAGAAAGTTGTTTTAAAAAATGTTAATTTTAGAATATAATAAACAAATTAACAAGTTGCCAAGCATAAGTATATGTCGGTCTTATTCTGGGTGTGACTATAAAAAACTTATTAGATGATTTAAATATGAACATTTAAACTGATGCCTAACACTTTCGTGTACCAGATTTAGATGATAATTAACCATGAGCAATATAGTTATGTACTTATTTTTCTATTTAAGAATTATTACAGATGAGGTTCGATTAGAATTTGAACTGTTGTGTCATAGTACATTCAGTTTACCAAATAAAGTCTTCTCTGATAAATAATAGGTGTACTTTTTAAATGTGCTTACTAACGTGACAGTTTTACTCTATTTTATGATATTTGAAAATTATTCAGATAATCAAGATTGGATTTCGAATTGTTAACTGTCAGCAGTCTAGCTGTTTCATGCAGATTGTGAGACCTGTATTTTTCTGTATGGCCATGGGTAAGCAGGTTTTATACGATGTTTTGGAAAATGCATTTATTAAAACAAATAAATAATTTGAGAACATTTTCTCATTAACATTTAAATCCCTCATAAGTATTAATACCATGTTTTATATTTCTTTTTAGGCTATTTTTCCATTTTATGTAAAGAGTACATATTTATGTATCAGGCTTTTGGCTATTACTATTATTATTATTATTATTATTACTGTTAGCTTTATTCAATATTATATTTTTGTTTCAATATAGAATTCTCAGCGCGAAGTATTTCAACAAGTTTTCGTTTCTTATTTATCGATTGATCCTGACGATAAATATTGAGTGATCACCAATTAGATCTTAGCAGTTCAGGAATCGAAATCTGAACAATGAACATTCTTTTCGATGTATATTGCCAGCAACCACAATGTCTCTGATTGTGCTTTTTCCCGACTTCTACTCATTGGGATATTACAAATACATTATTTATTTATACAGCAAAAGATCATGGACTTTTCACAAACGCACCTGAATAGGCTGTGCAATTAATTGACATAATGATCTGTTAAAACACAAAAAATAGGTACCTTGTTGAAATATCTAGATGGCAGAAACAGGTAGCCCAGATATTCAAGTGGAGTCAACGACAGTTTCTACTATCTCAAACTGAATTAAGTAAAGTGGAATTCTAACATGTTGTCAACTTTTTGAAAATCAAGTTCTTTTAAATATTGTGTTACTTTTCCATGTGTATTTCTTTCACATTGTATACTTTTAGAATTTAAATACATATCGTTTACATAATTTTTCTATACTTACTTGAATTAATTTTATCTCATTGTTGATAGCATCCAATTGATTTTTTAACATGTACGCTAAAGATTGTGGATCTGTAGTTGAGTCAGTCGCACTTTCTTGAATATTATGCTGAGATGTAGCGTTTGGTAGTTGTTTCATTTTCATAAAATTGAATACATCATTTAGGGACAATTGATTAACAGTATCATGATTTAACTGTAAAGATGGATCATTGAAATTCATTAGATTTTGTCGAGTTAACATTTCCTGCAATTCATTTGACTGGTAAAGTGTAACCATATTATTATTGTTATTATTATCATTATTAGTATTAGGAAGTGATTGAATATTGTTTAATTCACCATCAAGATTCATTTCTATTGGTTGATCCTTATGGATTGAGATGTAAGAAAAAAAACAATTTTAAAGATCAATAATCAATTGATCGTTTGTATGTATAATCTGTAAATCCCAAGAAATATGTATTATTGTTCTCTGATAACACGAAAATCAATCCACTAATGTTAGGTGAACAAAAGAATTCATCTGTAAAAATGGACATTATTTTCATAGTTTTATGTATTTTCCAACAAGATGACCTGTCACTACAAAATGATGTATATTTCTTGGTGATACGAACGTCTACGGTTGCTTAAACCTAAAGTATACTTATTATTTCCTTAGTTGAGTAGTTTTTGAATATAATTTTGATTCCACTTTAGTTTTCTTTTGGTAGACTATATTCCTTGAATAACCATTGAAAACTAGGAGAAATTAAATATCTGTTTAACATAGCTATGTAGGACTTTCACCAGTGCACATGGAAAACACCGCATAAGAAATACTAAAACATCTTACAGTCTTGTTTCGAACTTATTTTCTTTAAATCAATGAGTCGGAATCTATCAGTTCACATATCCAACCTCAGTCAGTTTGTGACTGTCAATGACATCTAATTCTGGAAAACTAAAAACACCAACACTTTTTCGGTTTCTAATATTTTTATGCTATTAGCAAATGTCGTGTTTTTATCGTCAAAAAGACCGTTAAATATGCAGGAAGCATGTTTGTGGGAACTACGATTTATCTTCCTTTTTGAATTTAGATTCGTTTTGACATCTCAATAAACAACTTACTTTTTATGATGACATGTTGTATAATTGCAAGTCTATAACTAAACGTTATTTTCATTTTGTATTGTTTGTTTGAATCATCCCATTGATGTTTATAACTGCAATTGATCAGTCTCTTATTGACATATGTGCATCCTCTACGGATCGCTTCGATATTGTCTTAAATCATAATACAAAATAAATTAAAACTCCACCACATTGCACAAGCCAGTGGCTATCAGGACTCAGTAGCTAAGTGGATAACGTGATGGTGTTTGATACGAACGGTACTGGGTTCGAGTGCCGAAGTGAACATTAACTCGAGTGAAATTACATCCAGTTGGTGGGTCCAAAAATTGAGAAACGCGCCTCCTGGTTCCCACTTCTAGCCGCCATCCATCTTTGCTCATAAACATTATTTATTTTAATTATCACTTGTGTTTATTACTATTTGGTGCGTTCTGGAAGAATCTATTTGAATTATTTTGCAGGATAGGTTATACACATACGCTTCCATATTAATTGAAGGCTTCACGAAGATGCTTTTAGATGTATTTGAAGACTTGACTAGGATTATTTTACTTATGTAAAGAAATTAGATTATATGTACCAATGCTATATTTTAAAAATCTTATACTGTATCTGTATAACTCAGAGCTCTAAATCGATTGAAAAAAACATTTTCGCTTAAGACTGTGAAGACACAAGTGCATGATTACTGTCACAAATTAGCTCCAATTGGTTTGCTATCAGAAAAACACTACAGGAGGCTTTGTTGGAGTAGGAATATGAGTGCGAATCACACAAACCTACAGTTTGATCTAAGTTTGACAAATATCGTTGGTTTGTATTAGCAGAAACATCAACAAGACATTTTCTTTTCAGAAAATGCCCTTTTTGAATTGATTATAAAAGTCTTTAACTCCTTCTCTATAAGGTAGATTTATTAAATTGACATAAAACGCAAGAATATTTCTTACAATCCAAATATTTACCCAGGACATTTTAGTCCATCAGACGTCTTGTAAAAAATCTACATTTTTCCAAAAGTAAAAACTGCAAAATATCCTCTACCAGCCTGTAAATTGTAATTAGTCTTTTCTAGGGTAATCAATTAAATCATAGGGTGTTTAGGAATTATTACGTTACTCAAGCTGATTAGTTTTACAAAATTTGTCAATTCATTTTATATGGTCATTCTCTTTCACATGCTTGTATACATTTCAAATATGTTCTCTCTAATTTGTATCATTTAGGCTAGATAAAGTCTGTTTTAATTCAAAAGGAGTCATGGTTATGCTTGAGTCAATAAATTTATCTTGCTGATAACTGACTACATGTATAAATAATAAGTGTATACACTAATTTCCGATCATTATAGATATATATTGTAAAGCCTATATCATTATTTTACCTATATATTAAAATAACTTGGACAGCTAAACACCTACCGAATTATTATTAGCTTGTGAATGGATCCAGGTATTAGTGATCAATCTTGAAATGAAATCTATTGGACTACTTTGCTCAGTTTCATATTTTTCCACTACACTTGAAGGACATACTATAATAAAAATAAAGAATAAATATTGAAATTAAATTATATAGAAATGAAATTATAGGACAACTTATAAGCGAACAATATCATTGGTAACTAGATTATCAAGCGTTAGTTTAATACATACAATAAAGTCGATAACAACAAGGAAGTAAGGTACACAACTAATCATAATAAACGAAAACTATACATAATAAATGAATTAAAAAGTACAAATTGATAGCAAGATGATAGGTGTAATTCTCTTGATAAGTTGAATAAAAATAGCGTGATTTAATATTGGAAAATAAGTGGGTCAAAACTTGAGAAAATAAGTTCAATAAATACTACATTGAAACAGAAAGTAAAATATCGTTGACAATGAAGGTCATCAATCAAGATCAACATGAACTCAATTGCAGTAGGTAGTTAATTTTTCCTTATTTATTCAAAACTGGTTAAAGGAGTTAAGAGATAATAAAACATTGTATGCTTGAATTCTGTGTATTCTGTTTATTTCAGTAAATCATATACTTATAATAGATTTGTCTACACACACGCTTCTATATTTCCGAATTAGCTAAGACTTCGACTCAACCTATTTCGATAATGCAAAGAGAAGACGAAGTTTATCAGAATTATGTGATATGTTCGCGCCATACATTTCAAACAATCTGATCACACATATACTTGTTAAGACATTCTGATAAACTTCGTCTTCTCATTGCATTATCAAAACTTATCAAAGGGACTAGTTGTTTTAAATTTCTGAAAAGAAGTCAACATTTTCCGTAGGCAGACATACGAATTGCTATTCTGCATCATGGCGCTCTTTCGATATCCATTTTATATATCATATTTGTATAAATGAGGATTTCATTTCAATTAGTTTTTCATCATGGCTCGACACCATATATATATATATATATATATATATATATATATATATATTCTGAGCCATGTCACACAGTCTCCAACCATTGGTTACAACAGGCACGCGGACCCCAACCATGAAGTCTCCATCTACCAACATGGCTCAAACTAGAGGTTAGTGACTTCAAGCACTGATGTCAAGCTTTGGTTTGACTGCCCCTAACTCTCTTCCAACCATCCCTGATATTAGTCAGCATTGCTCGTCGTGGTAATCAGTGTTTAGGCATACGTAACACGTGGCCCAACCATCTCAGTCGGTGAAGATTCATGACCTCATCAACTGCTACATATGTCAATAAGAGACTGATCAATCGCAGTCATAAACGTCAATAGGAAGATTCAAGTGGACAATGCCAAGTGAATTATTTTGCTAACGTTTCCTAACCAAGCAGCACGAATTATGATTGAACTTAAGCTTAGAAGTGTGATTCAGCTTATGATTGTTTATTTTTTTTACTGAAACTGCTGATATTATTCTTAAACAACCACATCAGTTGTTGAATGCATGTTGTGGAAATACTTTTCGGAATGTATATTTAACTCAGTCAATTAAAGTAAACTTCACATATATATCATTGATATTATTTTAGAAAATACATCTTTACACTATATTTTACCTGAATTTTGTAAAGAAATGTCTGTATTATGCTGTTGTTGCAGTCGTTCCATGTTAACTTTCTCAGCTGATGCTTTAGCTAATGCCATAATAGTAGCCTGAGCTGCAGAAGTTGATGTATGTGCAATTGCAAGTTGAGCTTGTGAATAACGAAAAGCTGCTGCTAATTCAGACAATTTCTGTCTTAATAACATTGATTCTGTTATATTTGCTTCCCGTTCTCTTATTGCTGTTTCTAATGCTCTCTTTATTTGTTCAACTTGATTACTTAAATTTTGTTTTTGTTCTAAAGCTGACATTCTTTCTTGTAAATGATTTTGTAAACGTTCATTAGATTCTTGCAATAATTTATCAACCTTTAAATATAAATAAGATAGATATGCAATTCTAACTACTAACTTTTATATCAATTAATAATTAGAATAATGTCAAGAACTAGGTTTCCTATTAGTTTTTTCTATACCGTTTTCTTTACCACTGCTAGAGAGTCTCACACTAGGATGAAACGACCGTTCAGTGCTTCCAGGTTTCTTAATGGTGGTTTGGCTATGATCGATTCATGAATTCAACTGTTACTCCCTACATTTGATAAAATTGTATTTTTAGGCACTAATGTAAAATGATTTGAAGAAAAGAATTGCAAATAATTACACTCATTGTATACATTAGAGATTAACGATTTCAAATATCCCGAGTTCCTTAGAAAATAAGACAATTCGTCAAAAACATATCAAGAAAATATGTATTCCAGCGTTTGTCTCAGTGAAAAGGTGGGAATCTTTTTAGTCTGGATTTTAATATTCAATGAAAAGTTAAATGCTATTAACCCAATCAATGTCCTATCGTGTAAAAGTGAATTATAATGTACCAAAAATTGAAATTTTTTAATCTATGTGGATTTATCCCCTAAATCTGATAGTTCATCAAACGCTTTTCCCTAAGATGCGTTAACGTAGCTCATATGTTCAATCACCACCTGGATCAAACCATGAGATCATTACATTTTTGGAGTTCAGGAAGCAGGCTTCTTCTTATAACCAAATCTCAATGTTGATGCCTAAACAGGAACTCTAGGTCATTAATTATTACTTTGAGTTGTCATTTTTTATGGATTCAGCTTCGATTCCTTAGATTGAATAGCCTCATTCCTATGGTTCAATTATAAACGTCCATTCTAGGAAAGACGACAATGTTGGAAGAATAGCCTTTAAGCATTTTATTAAAATTAATTCAGAAATCAGCTAATCAGTTCTAAAAGATGATGCTCTGTTAACTATTTAAAATAATAAAAACTGAACCAAAAGTTTGGAAGGAGACCAATAATTACTTTGTAGTATACTGAAACATCTTAAAAACCATCCTCAAAAAAAAAAACGACAGCTGTTAATATCCATTTAATGCTTATAAGATTGTAAATCATAGGATTAAAAAATGTGTTGAATATTCCCCTTTAATTTATGTATTAAATATAATCCAACATATCAAAACTACTGAAATACACTAAACAGAATAAACAGATAAATTATTTCTGCAAAATAATCATACGAGTACTTATCTACATAGAACTAATGATAAGATACCAATGATTTCAACACAAATTAACACTAAATGGTAACCAATGTTATTTCGTTTAATTCACAGTTTTCTATAAAAAACCTAGTCCGAATGATCTATATATTTAGATTTTGTATTAAATTACATTTGTAAATAAATCCATTACAACTTCATATTGTGCTATATTAACTGTCCTGCAAATTAAACATTCACTGCTTTGTCACATTTCGTCATATAACATCGTTGATAAGAGTATATTTTTAGGAATGCATAACTAATAATAACCTTATAAATATTACTACTTTACATTTAACCAGATTGGATTAATTAGTTAAAATATACATATTTTACTAAGTTAAATTTAATCGAAAATTGAAGAAGATGAAACACAATATTCTATCACAAAGTTAAATAGTTCAGTAGAAATTTACATGTATTTTGAGTAATCACAATGGTTAACTTACTGTTCCCGATAAACGAGTTATGTGTTCTTCATTGATAATTTCTCTTTCTTTTGCACGCGTTAATTCTTGTCTAACTTCTTCTATTTCATCTGTTAATTCTTTCACATGATCTTCATAAGAATTCCATTCTTGTTGAATGATACGTCGAGAATAATGATTTCTTTTTAATGCTGATCTAATAGATTTAATTTTTCGGATACGTTTATTCTCAAGGTCAGTGATTGAATCATTCTCTTGTTCCAATTCCCCTTCGGATATTTGTTTATTTAATAATTCAGGATTACTTTCATCAGAGCAAGCATTTTCTTCATTGTATTCGGTTCCAGCATTAATATCATCCTCATCCTCATCTTCATCATCATCAATGTCAACTTCATCATTAATGTATTTAGTTTTTAAAGATTTAGTCAAGAAATGATTTGATAATGATCTACTCTGCAACAGATCGTCTTCCACTGTATCTAATTTAATTTGTAGTGTCCGAACTTTTTCTTCTTGCTGGATAGAAAAAAAATTAGTAGAAATGAAATGAACGATCAGTTCGTGATTATATAACACTGTCACAACCTAAGTCAAATATCGGAATTTCGTAACATGAATTTCAGTCTAGCATTTACATGTAACTACAGCATTTGAATCGAAAAAAAGAAAAAAAACATTGTCAAATAAAAACAAAATTCCATTAAAGTCATAAACCGATCAGTGTAAGAACACCAATCGCATCAACGCCAGACAGAAAAATAAAATTGACAAAATCGAGATTTTATATGTGTCAATCTTTAGATGTTGTGGTAACTATTCATTAGAAAGAATAAAATATTCAATCCAACTTCAGGAAGAACAAATTTAATCCACTAAAGGTCCTAAACATATGTGGAACAACTGATATTTATGCGATTCACGAATGAGACAAAGTAATGGCTATTTTTACAAAATAATTATTATTTTAATAGTTAAGATTTTAAGGCGTATCTTTACTTCGAATCCAAGTTTTAAAAAAGCAACTTCAATAAATGAAATAAATCCTTATTATTAGTAAATACATTTTTGTGATATGCCTTCATTAATTACGCCCGTTACCCCTTGTGGGGAAACATAGGCCGCTTATCAGCATCCTCCATCGTACTCTGTCCTGGGCAATCCTTTCCAGATGTTTCCATTTGCTATCCGTCCTTTCGATGTCTGATTTAATAGCTTTTTACTCAATACTTAATTTATTTTAAACTATCAAGTCCAAACTTGACATTGATACCTACAAATTCTTATTAGTTTATAGATGCCTATCTTAGCGACAGAAGGCTTGTTATTATTACATTTCTTATCAGGTAAATCAGATTCGGTATTCACTACATGATTTCATGTTTATGCTCACCGTTTATTTGTATATTTAATCATCTGTCATTGGGTTAGCCAACAATTAGTTAAACTGAGAAAGTTCATATCCAAATTTTCTGTACTACTCCGTGGTATTTTATTGGTATGCGTTACAATAGGGTAACAGAATAAATCAACAGCCCATTTCCGGAATATTTTATTAATTCTGATCACAATGTCTCACCAAAATTATCTTTTGAAATAATCTGATGTAGTCAAACGATCAGTTTAAAAACAAAAATTACGAACCCTGCAATTCACCGGTCCAAACCTGAACTGTTCATCGTAAAGCAGTTTATGCAATCTTTCATTCATGACAGCCCTAGCACCCCATTTAGTTTCTTTATTCTCAGTAGTCATTCATATAACTTTATTTTGAGAAAAATTTAGGACAATAAAAGGAAATCTAAAAAATAACGTGTTTGATTGATGGTATTCACCAGATCATCAAAAAGAAATGGGGATGATACCCTTAATGAGTAAGTAAAGTAAGGAATGCTTCTTAAGAAGTGAAATTATTTACTTTAATAAATATTTCAAACAGTTCAGATCAAAGTAATGCAAATTAAACGGATAATTATATTTTATAGCAAGAAGAGCAACCATTAATCAAACAATATGAAGTAAAGATTGCATCAATGATTAGATTGGGCTTTCTAATTGATCGTACTAAAATTTATTAAAATTCATATTTATGCCACCCGAAATATTTGTCAACCTTTTAATCTGTTTATTTGAATAAATCATAACAAAAAAGGGAGTTGTAATTTTTTAACGAATGTACGTATTTGACTATCCCTATTCTACCCATCCACATACTGTTCCAGCTTATTAACCTGAGATTCATAGTGCACAATGGCTTAATACATACTAGAGGTTTAAACTTTTCATTCAAATTTCCAGTTGATTCAAAATGTTATCAACGAAAGTTATTTGTGTAACGAAAGATATCTTAAATGTATGAACACTGGATTTGAATAAAAAATCATGAAATTTTATCTCTATCCAACTGACTAAGCAATAGTTAACTGATTGTTCATTACACAGATACTGCATATGATTTAAACTAGTCTATTAATCGTATTTTGATATGCATGTCAGAAACAAGCAAATTATGTTTTAAATTTTATAAGCAAAGATGGATAGTGGCTAGCAGTGGAATCCAGGACGCGCGATTTGCACCGTTCTGGGACTCGTCAGTCGGATTTACCTGCATCCCGGAGCTGATGTTCACTCTGGGACTCGAACTCAGTACCGTTCACTTCAAACACCATCACGTTATCCACTTAGCTACTGAGTCCTGATATCCACTTGCTTGTACAATGGGACGAAGCTTAAATTCACTTGGTGTTGTTTACTTGTATCCTTCCATTATTTGTGGCGAACGGCATTGGGTTCGAGTCCCGGAGTGAACATCGATTCTGAGATGCAGGTACATCCAGTTGACAGGTCCCAAATAGGACGAAACGCGCGTTCTGGATTCCACTGCCAGCCGCTATCCATCTTTGCTTACCATGATTATATCAATTTTCTAGATACTCATAAATTCACTATAGATTAGTTAGTTTGATAATCAGTCAATCTTATTGGGTATAATCAATCAACTCTGTGTTAATGAGGATAACTGTCCTTCAATAAGCACTCTTGAGTCTATTTTTCATATTATTATCTCATCTATATTTTTTCACATTTAAGACATCCTAGTTCATCTGCTGTTTGAACGAAGCGTATGATTTGTAGTCATCTACAGCTAAATACATAAATTTGTTGATTTATTTATTAGTAAATAAACTTTCATGTTATACGTTACATATATTAAATGCGGATTCATCTGTTCTATAAAGGAAGTCCTCAGTAAAGAAATCGGATAGTTTTAAAAGATGAAAGCCATTTCCAAAAAAAAGAATGTAAATAACTTTGAAATTTTACCTGTTTAAGTTGCGTTGATTTGAAAGCTAACTCAGCTCGTAATTTATCAGTCATATCTTGGGCTGTATTTAATTCACGCTGAGCAACTAAATATCTTTGTTCTAAACTTGTAGCTAGTGATTCTTGATCAGTTCTTCTCTGCTCAGATTCACGTAGTTCACGAGTAAGCCTTTCAATCTAAAGAAAATTAGTTAAAAGTAACCATATGTAACCTAAATAGTAACTATCTGTCTAAAAATCAACTTTCGAACCTAGAACAGAATAATAATATTTCGTGTATTTTGAATCCAGCAAAACTAAGGTTTTTCAAGTAATAACTGAATGAACTTTAGACGTTTCAGAGGACGAACAGGTAAATGGTTGCAGTGTTAATATGATTATCTGCAGTTTAGTTTCAACTGTAAAATAAACACTCAAATCTGTCTTAGTTTAGAGATAGCTGATTATTTGTTTATTGTGTAATGAGTAAAAACACTAATAAGGCGAACAGTTATATCTTTTACGTACATTTTTAAAATTGAGAACTAATAACTTCTAAATCTTGTTTATTATTCCGAACATGCTGTTTTGTCAAACTATCTACAAAAATATGTTGCAGTTTGTAATGGTGTTAATGTTATAAGAAAAATTTTAGTTCGGTTTTGAGAAACATATCATAAAGTTAATATCAGTCTTTTCACGGACTCCAAAATGATTTACGAAACAATGCTAACTGTTGACTTTCATAAAAAGTATATTTTTTGTCCTAGAACAAGAATAAATTTAAATTAGACTTTTTAGATGGTTAAAGGAGCAAAATAACCGGATATTACGTAAAGACGCTGAGTCAATACCACTAAGATTAATTTTTGAGCCCCAGTAATGTCTGTAATATATGGTGGACTAAATAAGCTCTTAGTGATCAGATTTTATTTATTTTAGTCAAACAATCGTCCATAGTCAAAGCATGAGAATTTTGTGACCTTGTATCTGACTCCAGTTAGGTCCTATGATGATTGTTGTCGAAATATATACATGCCGCAAACCCTCGTATATTTTCATCGACTCGCGTTAGTGAATAACGGAATTAAACAAGTCAAATACAGAAATGGATTTCAAATACGTATATATTATACAATCGTTGATCGAAACAGACAATCAGGGAAGCAATGAGCAGGAAGCAAAGTGAAATGAAACGATGCACAGTGGAGAAGGTGGGTAAACCAACTCAAAGTAATCAATCGTTAATCGAAATTTATAGTCAAACAAAAATAAATCACATACACATGATGAATAGTGTAAGTAATTAACACACATACGATCATATAAAAAACAGCCAGGGTTAATATGTGAATAAGTGATAGGATAAAAATCTGGATTGAGAAGAATGAATAGATTGGTCCGTCCAGCTTCTAGAATGATCTATGTGGTGTCGAAGTAGTACCAGCCCCTAC
Source organism: Schistosoma mansoni (assembly GCF_000237925.1). Taxonomy (NCBI): domain Eukaryota; kingdom Metazoa; phylum Platyhelminthes; class Trematoda; order Strigeidida; family Schistosomatidae; genus Schistosoma; species Schistosoma mansoni. The sequence goes on from NC_031497.1 coordinate 13,764,463, forward strand.
AAGAATTACACCAATATAGTAGACAATAAGATGCAATCTCACACTTCCTTACGAGTCATTTGTATAGAGTGAAGTATAATGAGTCCTCTAAGCAGTATGTCTTCATCCTTATTCATTCTCTTCAATCAAGTTATTATTTATCTCGCGAACCCTGCTATGTACTATTAGATTGAAGTGAAGCTGACTACAAGAACACAGTTAACGAAACTTGATTGACAAATTCATGAGCTACCTAGGTCCTCCAAATCAATTTCATCATATAAAAGAAAGTTATATTTATTTGATAAACGTCATAGATGTTAGAGAAAAAAAACCACTTAGTGAGACACTTTCAAAAGTGCATTGAGATTAGAACCTTTGAAAAACTGATGAACATATCTTGTAAGTTTTGGCAAAAAATGTGTCGTTTCTATAGTTATTGTTCAAATAACATCTTTCTTATAACTCCTAAAGGTGGATTGATTAATAAAACGAAGTGATAATCCAAAGATGATAGTCCAGAGATTTTGAGTTCTGAAACGAAACCATTACAAAACTATAATCCAATAATCACATAGTCTACACCAAGTAAGCTGAAAGTAGTAAGTACCGAAATTAACAGATTTTAATTGCAGTCTTGAATTAAACTCAGATAAAGTTGAAAACAAAAATTATTTCTTGAATCTCTGAATTGCAAGCAAACTATGTATGGAAACACATAAACGGCTATTGGAGAAGCTAATTTATTTTCATCAAATGAACAGTGGATAACAGTATAATCCAATTTAAAACTTGTTAGCTGAATTTACTTGTTGATTTTTACACCAAGACTCAAACTTAATATCCATAAATAAACACGTCAAAATGTTATACATTGAGCTATGGAATCTACATGGTCACTAGTTAGTGCGATGAGTGTAAGTATCATTTTTTAGGGTTTTCATAATTTCCTGTCGTCGATGTCAAGGATTTCAAAATACATCAAAGCTTGCATATGTACTACCTTAAGCCATATTTTTATGATATTGAATAAACAGACTAATTTATTTAAAGAGTTTATACTTTTAGTATGAAAGTTGAATGACATTTGAGTAATTTACTTGGTCATTAGCACGATTTAATTCACTTTGTGCTAAACTCAATGAATTCGAGCTTTCTCTTGATCGACTTGTGAGTTCAATCACTTGCCTTCGAGCAGCGAGTAATTCAGATGCCTATAAAATAAGACAAATATAAAGAATCATTTGAATAACTTTTTTAAATAATACTACAAATATATTTTTCAGCCTATTATATTATACAATAAGTTCTTTTTTGAAGTTAACTTAGAAATGAGAAATACGCTATGTATATAACTCAATACAAAGATCATTCATGTATTCAGTCATAAACAAATTGAAACCTAGCAAACGTTGTGTATTGCACGAGGCTCTCATACTAGTGCTAGTGAATATTTAATATAAATGATGAATGGATCAATTGAAATAAACCACTATTTTCTTGTAACAAAATAATAACAATTGTTTAATTGCCTATCCCTTTTGTATGTATTTTTAAATAAACATGTGAATTAGTAAGTGTAATAGGATGTAACGTAATCATTTGTGCAATGTCTAGGCTGATGTGTTACCATGGGCTTAATCTTTCTAACTACAACCAGTTTAGCAACATAATATGTTTTCTCGATGGCTGCTTTTAGTTTCTTTCTCAGAATCGTACTGTTTGGTTTTCTTCTGGATGGTAGAGAGATATAGACTCTTTGGTTTGCAGCAGAATTAAGAAAAGATTTTGTGTTAACTGACGTTTACACCTATTCATCTACTTTAGCTGGTAACTGTTTAAGATCAATTTTCAATCAGCAATTCCGTATCTTCAAACGTATTTGCAGTGCATGTTCTTTGAGTTCTATCGAAAAAGCATTTTGTCAAGCCTCGCTTGTGTTGCAGAGCAAATCTAGATATTGTTCAGCCCAGGCTAGCTTCTTTCATCATACAGTTTAGCTATCTTTGTTAGGCGATTGTCACCCTATTCAGGACTCATAGTAAAATATAAGGTCATTTAGTTAGATTCCGTGGCAACATCCCTAGTCATTAAAGTCAAAATAACTATATTAGCCATTCGAGCATGAAGCATCTTAGAAGACGGATGCACAGTCATAAATAAACGAAGTTGAAGGATATATCAATCTCTGTTTTGATTGCTTTAACAGACGATGTTTACTGATACCTTATCCAATTTTACAATTTTGTTATTTTCTCTGACTTTCGATGTCAATTAACATAGAGATCTTTCATTAGTTCTTTTGAGAGCAGTTACACTGATTCCTCGTAGTTAGTTTAAAAGCTAATTCATCAGATGAATAAAAGCAAGTGTTTCAAGACCTTGGAACTAGGTCTCGTGTTAGTTAACTCTCGCCACCATGGGTAATACGAAATAACAGGTAACCAAACGTTTGCTGTAGGATTCCAATACATATCATTCTAAATTGCAGTTCAACTTCTAAACCTCCATCCGCTAAAGATATTCCAGTGGCTTTTGCTATCGTGGAGTAGCCATCTTTTTCAGAAGTTATAAATCCTCATAATCAAAGGAAATTAATTTTTAATAAGTCATTTAGTTATATTATCAAGTAGTTATCAGAATATTAAATCAGATCTCTCAAATTGGTTTTCAGGTGATTAAAAATACTCCATTCGAAGTCCTACATTCGCATTTAGAAAATCTGGAATTCTCGTTTTCTCACATAAGACGTAATAGATAAAATTTGTTTGAAATTTCCAAAGTTGATGTGTACCTATTAGTTTTCAACATTTGTTGGACATAGAATGGCTGGAAATGAGACATAAATTTGTAGTTAATAATCATTTAAGAGGAACTCCTATAAACAGTGTGAAAATAATTTATATGCTAATTTCCAATGTAAACATACACGTTGTTCAAGGTTCTCTTGCAGTTCTTTGATTCTGTTCGCTGCTTCAAGAGCAGCTGCTGATGCTGAACCATAGAATAAATTTGATAAAGAAGCATTCAGAACTGGTGACGAAGATAATAATTCAGAACTTTTGCTTATTTCAACTGATCCTTTTGGTAACGAAGCAGTTTCTAATTTGCAAATAAAATGAAAAGGTATTTCAGTGATTATGATGCAATAACAAATTTTAAGATACTGCCAAAAGCAAACAATGCGGAAAATTTAAATTTTTAGATTGGATGATAAGTAAAGTACGTTCTGTGGTTTACATCGTAAAATGGTCTTAGTTAAACAACCATTGAAGATCAAGAAGCATTGAACAGCTATTTCGTTCTAGTATGATATATCTCAGTGATCCCCATCAATTATCCCATCAGAGATCGAACTCTGAACTTCGACATATCGCGACAATTGATTAACATTTAAATGATTGACCTGGAATCCAATGGTGAATTTAGATTCATGCTATTAAAATTTTACAATCTCCATAACAACAGTAAATAACTGTTTGACTATTTCGTTAATATTGATTAGCCCATATTTTATTATGAATTATAATAAGTGTTTTGTTCGTTAACGTCATTCATCATTTATTGACTAAGAAAGCAAAAAAAATAGAAATAAAAACTCCACTTTTCTAAATTGAACATTGAGTGAAAATAATCATTAATTCTATATTTTCCCCTTCATTTCCTCTGCTCACTTTTTCTTTGTATATTATATTTTTACCCCGTAGATTATAAATATTTAACACCCAGAAAGTAAACTAAGCAAGGAGGCGGTTGTCTTATATTTGCTTTGGATACCTTAACAACTAATAAAGTTGAAGATAGTATCTTGAATAGTTTACCAGAATCGATCTGGATATCAATCAATACCCTAAACCATAGTCTACTCCTAGGTTGTATATATGGAGCTCCTGATAGTACTGATAATTTGAATGATCTTATTATCAATGCATTTATACACGCATCTACTCTAAACTTCAGTGCTAAGATTATCACCGGCGATTTCAATTATCCTGGGATTAACTGGAGTATCGGTAGTTGTCAGTCTAGCAATGATGAATTTTTATCAATCCTTAACCTGTACTGCTGGTCACAGTGGGTTCGTACCTCAACAAGGGGTGATAATACACTTGATCTAATATTTAGTAGGGATATCATTCCCCTATCTGTACAAGTATACAACGAGTTTGAAAGCAGTGATCATAGGATAGTAGCTTGTGCTCTCCCCATCTATCCCTCCTACAACCGACCAATTCAAAGAACCTGCAATTATAGAGACTATATGCATGCAGACTGGGACCTCTTGCGCTCACTGATCAAACTCTCAGACTGGGATGAATTCTTCTCATGTAATAGTCTGACAGATGCCATCAACATATTCCATTTCATTGTTAACTCTTGTCTAGACTCCTGTGCACCAATTAAGACTTACAGGATTAGTAAACATTACGAATTATATATACCAGCTAAATATCGTAATAAACTAAGACGCCTAAAGAAACGTTATTTTAAATCTAACGACTTCACGGCAGTCACACAAATAACAATAATTTTTAATCAAATAAGAGAGAAACATAGGTTAAAAGCCATTAATGAAGAGCTATTAGCACTAAGCACTAGCTCAAAAGTGCAAAACCTAATCCATATTTACAATAAACGTGCTAAATCAACTCAAAATGTTGATATACCATGCATCCTGTATAATAATAGTTTTATATATGATCCAAAAACTATAGCAGACCTTTTCAGTGGTAATTTTGCAAATGGCAAAGAATCCATAAATGGATCTCTTTCTAGAGTTATATGCATGACTGGTAACTCAATTAAATCTATCTCCTTCACATGTCTGAAAATTAGTAAGGTTATAAATAACCTCAAGGTTTCGAAAGGTCACGGTGCAGACGGGATTTCATCATTTCTCTACAGATATGGTGGTCCAGATATCCAACTTCTTCTCCTTAAACTGTTTACTCTCTCTATGGAATCAGGCTCTTATCCTGACCGTTGGAAAACCCGCGTACATCATACCACGTTACAAATCCGGAGATAACACTGACATGAACAACTATCGGCCAATAAATATTACTCCAGTTATCTCTAGGATTATGGAAAAAATTATTAGTGACGAACTATCCAACTATTTATTGACTGAACAAATTTATTGATGATTCGCAACATGGATTTCTTAAAAATCGATCCTGTATGACATGTCATTTTGACTTCTTTAATTTAGTCTATTCGCTTCGTAGCCAAGGATATCTAGTACTAGTGCTATACCTGGACATTTCTAAGGCCTTCGACATGGTCAACCACCAACTTCTCATAGGTAAACTCGCATCTCATGGGGTCCAAAACCCGTTACTAGCCTGGTTTGATTCCTTCCTTGACAATCGACATCAAATAGTTAAAATCAACTCTTCATTGTCGAACGCAGTCCCTGTTAGAAGTGGGGTAATTCAGGGTAGTGTCTTAGGTCCTTTGCTCTTTTTAGTTTTCATTAATGATATTTGTGAGTGTTTTAGTGTGGGTAAGTCCCTTTTGTTTGCAGACGATCTTAAGGTGGTGTACTCATTTTCTCCACATGAGCTGAGCAATATTCGAAATTGCATCAGCACGGAGCTTAACAAGGTAGCACAGTGGTGCTCAAAATGGCAGCTGGAGCTCAATACAGCTAAATGTGGTTGGCTATGCTTCAGTGATACATCACTCAACCTTAATCTTACCATAAATGGTGAAATGTTATCTAGGCTACACACAGTAGTAGATCTAGGACTTAGGTACTCCGATGACTTGTCGTTTACTGAACAGGTAATGAAACAAACGTCCAAGTCTCAACGCCTTATAGGTTTCATAACTCGAAACCTTCATAACAGCGAATCTCGTATTCTAATGTACAAAGTCTGTGTTCGACCACTCCTCGAATACTGTGCGTTTCTCCTTAGTAGCACGCGCATAAAGGATAAATTAAGACTGGAATCAGTACAGAGACGATTTACATTTCGTACTCTTGGACCTGATAGTGTCTTGACATATAATTCGAGGTGTAGTAAACTAGGGCTTGACCCTTTATGGATGAGGAGACTCAAACTTAACCTTATCTTCTTTTTCAAAATACTTAACAAACTCTCCTTCACATCTAGTCAGGCGATTCAATATGCTAAGGCCTCACATTACGACATTCGTAACTCCTTGTCTTTAGCGAAACAAACATATTCTAGATCTTCTCTCTATATGAATTACTTTGCCTGTAAGTTTTCTAGACTCTGGAATAATTTACCTCAAACTATCCGTATGTTAAACTCTCTCCCATTGTTTGTTCGCTCAATTAATGCCTTCTGCTCCTCTGAAAATGCATTAAATGCTCTAGCGCCTGTAAGTGTATCTTACTCCACAAGTGGGATTATAGGAACTCTAAGTGTTTAACCTCTTACTTGCTATCATTGTTTTGTTGTTCCGTGCTCTTTGCTTTAATCTTACTTTCTCTAGTTGTAGATAATTATCAATAACTCGCTTTGGCACTAGAAATAACCTTACAGAACATCAGGCTATCCACTTAAGAAAAAATGACAAGTTCCCTGGTGTTGCATTGGCCTGCCATATATAAACTATTTATCAATTACTAAACCAGCAAACATAAAACTTTCTTATATTTCATGTTTGCTCTCTACATTAAATGTTGATTTTTATAACAATCTGATCATGCCCGTAAACTGGTGTGAATTCTGTAAATATTATTTTCAGAATATATATTATTATTATTATTATTATTAAGTCTGATAAATTGGTTACTTGGAAAAATTAAATATCCAGTTTTTTTCCCTAAATATTGATCCAACTATGAAACTGCAATTTATGCGATAAAATTATATTTGATAATCAAAATAGATTATTTTTAGGATAGGTAACTTTTTCCCTTGTAAACTGTTAATGTAAACATTAGAAATGTTGTTTTACTTAATAATCAGTGTTACAGAGAATGATGAACAGAAACAACTTAGATCACTTTCTAAGGAATTTCCGGTGTAGAAAATTGGGTTTTTTTTATTCATTTATCTGTTCGTAAAACCTTAAACTATAGACTAAAATTATTTAATTGTATTTTGATCTACAGCTTGCTTTCAATGATCTATGTTTTCCTTCAATTCCAACACTAATATCATGAACTCGTTTCACTTGTTTCAAAGCACTATTTTCTGTTTTCCAGTGACGTAATCTAATCTTATAAAAAGGGGAATTATAATGAAGCTTTTATCATATCTAGTATCATAAAAATGAAAGGTATCAACTTATTATGTGTAATTTTTACCAAAATATCTTTGCAGATTACAAAATTCACAGAGCTAGATGGTAAAGAAGGAACCACACATTATTTTTATTTTATAAACGCGAACAATATCAATGCTTTTATTATTAGCATACTGTGTTTTTATTTTTTAATTGAATCCGCAAGACACCTGATAGAACATTGATAGTACAAATATCTCATTAATTCATAGAACTAGAAAATTTTGTCTAGAACATCTGGTATATAAGCTTCATTCGTGTAACGTCAAACTCTACGAGGGATATTTTAGTCATCTCATTGTCTAGAAAAAAATGGTTCACAAACTTGGTAAAGGTACCCAAGTCGTCAATTAATAGACAATTTTCAATTAATATAATTGATTCAATGAAATACTTATTTACAGGGTTAAAAAAAAGTGTTTAAAAAAAGGGATATTGAATCCTACCAAATACTACCGAATTATGACGAGAATAGTTCCAAATAGCAATTACCATCAAAATATTTTTCCACTTAATACAATTTACCTTTAAGTGATAACTTCTGAATTTGATCAGGATTATTCTTTATATCTGTATCAACATCTTTTATGAAATCTTTGTCAACTTGAGTTTCACTGGATATCATTGTTCGATGTATATTATTATCATTACATATATTTGCAGTGGAACTACTATTTATTTTCGAACGTTTTAGTTCGAATAATTCATTTTCTAAGTCAGTTACTTTATTTTGTGAAACTCTTAAACGATTATGAACTTTTTCATCCAAAACTTTGTGATGTTCAAATAAAGATTTCAATGCTTTTAAAACTTCCACTTCTGAACCTAATCCGGCCATCGAAGGACTTGTAGATCCAGTAGTTGCATTCATGGAATAATTCGGTGAAGAATTTAAAATATCCATTTCAGAGCACACTGTTTCACCATCAGCCATTGTACCCCCCGGAATCAATGAATTTGTACTATTACTCATAGCCGTTGATGTATGCCGCTTCACTACAGTCATTCTAAGTGATTTTTCATGGCGAGCTACTAAATTCTCCAGGTGTTCTAAGAGAATCTACAGTTAGAACAAACGTGAAGGTAAAAGGATGCATCATCAATGTATAAGTGTACTATTAATAAGGTTATTCGAAATAAATTCTTTGAACATATATTTAATTATTTGGATAGGAAATTTATAGCGAATCTCAATCAAACATAATAGAGAAACTTAAGTGTATAGTTTAAATATTTTATAAAACTGCAAATTATTAACAAGAATCATCGTAAAATCAACCTTCAAACTTAGGTGTTCAAATTCTCCCGTTTTAAGGGTATTAGTATCGATTAAGTATATTCGTGATACCAATGTTCAATGTGTATTTTGTAAAAATGTAATTATAAATTAACCTGTGATACAACTAAGGAAATTTTCTGAGATAAAACAATCAATAAAGTTGTGAAGTACTTTTGGTGTTAAGAAAATGTGAAGTAATATCCCGTAGCAAATATTGACTATTATCAGATTTTCCAGCAAGCCGTAAATAAATATTTTAAGACAGATATTGACCTGAGTTGATTTAATCACTTTTACTACATAGTACACTTTTTGTATTTCAATATATCTCTGTTGTCAGTTGTGAAAACCAGTGATATGACTCCTTTTGTGATTATACAGGAAAAACTCATCAATATCAGAATGCAGATAAATAATTTTTTGTTTTACATCAAGGACTGATTTTGGAAAAACGGCCTTTCTAATCCTGGTATAACTGGGTATTGTTTAGTCTTTGTAAAACACTTGCACATCTACAACCTCGCACTGTAAGAAACGAATTTACCGCTTCTTCTTTACATCTAATAAAACACAAGTGAGTAGGATCTTAGCTTCATTTTTTTATTGCAAAAATATGAATAAAAAATTATAGAGGTTTTAGAGATTATTGTTATAATTTTGTGTTTCAAAGCATCTACTAAGCGTTCTGTATCGATCAGATGCTAAGAGATCCGACTGATGAATGCAATTACTCCTTTAGCTTTACGAGTTCACCAAAACTGACCATTTTATTGTTTGTTTACGGTAACTGTAATAACAGAACATGTAAGTTTGGATGGGGTTATTTAGAGAAGGATATGTAAATATTTCTTTATTGAGTATTACTGTTGCGAACAAGGAGGTAAATTTTTCTCAAGGACAGATTTTGATCATCATGATATTAAAACATCTCTTTTTGAAGACTTTGTTTTGTATTCATAATTTTAAGCTCAACAATAGCAACAATGAATGCAAGTATACCTACTATATACTTTATTCTGTTTAGTAAAATTCACATAATGGTTAAAAATAATAATTTACAAAGGTTCGCTGAATGTTGGAATACTGACTATAGACAGTTACCAAATAAGTTTACAGCCTTAAGAAAACAGGAAAAGTATTGATAAATCGATGACCAAAAATTTATCTGATGGATTTCTAAGACGATAATGAAAAAAGCTATTCGAATACGAGTAACGATTTCCTTAAAAGTACACAAAAGCAAGACAATTTACTAAAAAAGATATATAAACTTGTGTCTGCTGATAAAATTAGAGGTTTATTAAATTTCACTTGCTAATTGATTTCACTTGAGACATGAAAAATCTGTTTGACTCGTTTTTGGAATGTGTCAGAATTACACATCACGATATGCTTCCATGTGGCTATTATTAATCATCCTGTAAAAACGTCCTCTCTTCGATTCCTGATTTGGCCAGGATTGATCTGAAATAATTTTTTATTTGTTTGGACAGGACCTTAATGTACATCTGCTTTATTAGCATATCCCTCTTCTTTCAATGAAATGAAAATTTATATCTATCCAGATGATCACAACTATCATTAACATGATATAAGAATAAATGATCTGGGATTTAATTAATTTCACCTAACTAATCTTTGACATAATGGATTTATTTCATTAATGTAAAGTTTACTATTTTTTGTTAGTGATAGACATCATTAGACAGATTTCTCATGTTTAATAGTCACCCTAAAACAGTATTCATTGAATCAAATATTTACTGAAATTTTGCTTTTATTTTTTGTCACATTTTACTTACAAGATTCTCAATTGCTTTCATTTTAAAGAAAAATTAACTTATTACGATCTGATTTATACACACAATGAGATTAGACAGCTTTATATATTTAATAAAATTTATAGTTTAAGACAATTCCTTTTTTTATCTGTACTATATTTGGCAAGACATTAAATAGGAATAATATTTATTTGTAAAATCTTAACGAATGAATTCAAAGTAAATCCAATTATCGATCATTTTGATGTTTGATTATATTTCCTTGAAAAAGCTTGGACCAGATTGACAGGTGAAATGTTGGATTTACCTCGAATTCATTCTCTGAGATTTTACAAATATATTATTTCTATTTAATGTTTTACATCAACTCGGAGCTCAAATACTGGGAAACTATTCGCTCTAATTTAGACGAAACTTCTAATATATTTCGCAAATGCATAATAATCTGTTTTGGCCATTAAATGCTTATAGCTAATTATAGTTATTTATCGATGAAGTAACTTTATTAAATCAGAAAGCATAACACGTTATTCATATCCTTTATATATTTGGATTAATGTTAAAATATCCATCAGGTATAAAATAATTTATAATACTTTGTAGTGCCGTGCTTCGCTTCGTTCACCTCGATAACCGTTATAATACAAATCTTAACGGTGCATAATATCAGAAGGCAAAAGGGAAGCTGCAGCTACAGTTTTATTGACAAATGACGCAGGCCAGAAAGTTATAAGCATATGAGCAAATATCAGCGAGCGAAGTAGAAATGACACACATTGGAGATGGCGGGTAAGCCAACTCACTTTAATCAAGCGTTAATCAATATTTATAGTCAGACAAGAATAAATGACAGACATGTGATAAAGAGGATAAGTGTACACACACCTACGGTCACATAAAAATGGTCAGGGTTAATAAGCGAATAATTAACAAGGTGAAAACATGACTCATGATGGATAGGTGAATTGACTTTTCCAGAAGTTAGAATAAGACATATGGGCTTAACCAACCAAACGATACTACAATTTTTCATTTACTTAGTCAATATAATTGAAATTCATTTCTCTTTTTGTTAGAGAAATATTTGTTTTAGATTATAAACATTATGTTTAAACATGTAACACAAAGCTAATATGTAATTTTATTATGATAATTCTAAATCATAATACCCAAGTATTTATACTGTTAAACTGTGAAATAACTGTAAATGTATTATGCAGATAAACATCATAATCTTAAAATTAAATAAATCTCGTGATGGAATAAGTATAATTAATTCAAATAGCATTTTTCACAGATGATAAACTCTACTAGATACTGATTTTCCGGATACAAACATTAGCTTCTTTATCATTTCAAGATAATAAATACATCGTTTAGGTTTCCAAACCTTGATTAGAGGGTTTGATAGCTCCATTCAAACTTTTATAACTTCGTTTAATAACACTAAAACATCAAGCACTTGAGATTTTTATTCCATAGTCTAAGCGAAAAACAGATAGCAAACTTCATTTTTGTAACCATCCGTGAATACTAGATTTTTGAATTTTGATTAATACATCGGTTTATTTACTACATAGATAAGGTATTTGACATCTATTTTGAATAAGCTTTAAGTGGTTCTTGCCGGCAGTACAAAATTCATGGACAACATATTATCAGTAAAGACATTCGGTTTACCTGATAATCATTATGTGAAGTGAATTAACATGCTAATTAATTAGTCCACCACTGAAGTGATTTAATGAAATCATCAGTATAGGTTTGTGGAGATTGTTGAGTTTAGTTTGATATCATGAATGGATCAATGGATCAAGACCAGCATTGAAAACTTGGAAGCACCGGATCCCCGTTTCATCCCAGCACGGGACTCCTAAGCAGTACGCATCCACGATCCTGCACACAAGACTCAAACCCAAAACCTTCGACTTCGCGCTCTAATGAGGATGCAAGTTCTCAATAAGAGGCTTAAGAATAGTAGGAAAATATGGCGTCATTCTAGATCACATCAATAATTATACTGAGGATCAGTTATAAATTCCGATTGAAAATATTCAACACACACAATAAATATGAATGTTAAGTTAAAAGTCAACGAATATTGTAATAGAGTCTTTTGAATAAACAGTATTGTATTTAGTTTAAATATGCTTTTACTATTTAGGAAATATATTATTGACTTTGACTGATTTACCTAAAACAATGAAAAGCCATTTGAAGAATTTAAATCGTCTTTTCTTTTTATTTAGAAAAAAGTTTCCAGAAAATTAATAAATGTTTTTACTCAGTGTAAAAGTTATGGTAAGAATATTTAGCTTATAAATAAATATATACTTGACTTTATTTTAATCAAACAAAACTTTCTAAAAGAGAATATATTCTTTCCATCTTGATGTTTAGAACTTATTTTTGTTTATGCCGCAAAAGCATTTATGTGCCATGAAATTAATAATAATAATAATAAATTAAACTACATTAAATACTTTTATTCACTAAGTAAAAGAGATTAGATGTTTATAATGGTATACTTATCCAGATCATTTGTTTATTTCCCAATTTAAAAATCATAGACATAAAAGAATTAGAATAAAAATACAGATTGGGAATATTTTATTTAACAGTTACTTTTGAGTTACTGTCGGTTTAAAAAAAGGGTGTTTCTAATGCCTTTATTCAGTAGTGTCTTTATGAAATTCCATAATAATGGTAGTTAAATATTCTGATTTTTTACATTAATCGATTTATTTGACGGTAAGCTTATAATTCATACGAGACTATGCAACTTTCGGGTGGGTTTAAGTACCTTCAATGAACTGTTTTCTTCTCTATTTTTGAAACAGTTGAAACTATTATTTATATTACAGTCAACTGGAATCACTCACAATCGCAGTTTTTCATTTAGAAGTCAAGAATTTGACAATGGCAGCAATGAACCATACTATAGATTAAATTTCTAAGGTATTCAATAACACAACTCTTTAAAACTAATAAGTGTATTCCGATATTCTGATGTTAATGGCTATGGTTTGATTATGTTTACAATTTGAGCGTTGAAACGTGTTAGTAATCTGACAAATAAAGAAATTCTAAGATTAATTCTCGCTTTTATCCCTCATTTATAGTTAACATTATTTAGTAATCTATTTTAGTTTGAGCATTAATATATGACAAATTTGTTCCAATATAAACTTGTTATCTTTAATTGTAGAAAACTACATTTTCAAATTGATCAAGTTATTTGTCCACCTTAAATGAATTCAATAATATAGAATATCTTACTATTTCTAGCATTCAAATCGTCTTCAATTTTTCTTGCAACAATAATACAATTTGATTAACTTAAACTTATGAATAGAACTGTTTCAGTAAATATACTTTTAAACACTAAAATAAATTTCAACAAATAAAAATGTATTTCAAGTAATCAGTTGATCAGAATGGGGATTTGGAAAGATTGTAATAATTTTAATATTTGAGATTCATGCATTAATCTAAGCTAGACTTACTTTCATATTGTTTCGTTCAGCTTTCAAATCATCAATTTCATCACATCTTTCAATTAATTGTTCTTCAACTTCTGTTAGCTTTTTTGACATTTCAACAACATCCTAAATAAATAATAAAAGGTAATTTTAATAGTAAGACAAGTTATTAAGAAAAGAAGATTATCTCAATGAATAATATTACCTTCTTTGTTCAGACATAACTATAATAGTTTCCATTAAATAAAGGTAAAATAATTGTTATAAATATTATGAACTTAGTAAATTGTTTGTACAGAAATAAAAATAAACATTCATATTACTAATAAGTAATTAATGTTAAAATGAAAACAGAAAATTTAACCTGTTACTGTTAATTTTAAGTTAGTAACATTTTACGGTCAGTTTATCAGATTTTTAAATGGGATTCCATTACTAAAAATTTACAAGTATATAGTTTAAATAATTTTATTTCCCAAAAAATGTTAAACTTCTTTCCTTAAATGTCAATTAAGAAAACATATTGAGGTCTGTTTATGATGTATAATGTATTCAAAGTAACCTAATCTACATTATTCATCGTTACCTCTATAATGAGTCATATGCTTACTAGTAACCGAAATTCTAAAGTTTTAGTGGAAGATTAATGCTGAAGTTCATTCATGTTGACTGTAAGACTCATTCATCAGTGAATTCGATACCTTTACGGTGTTTCAAAAATTGATTAAAGCTGGAAATGTAAACTACTAGATACAAATTCAGCAGTGTGAATGTAACGCCAGATCTAGATTTCCTGGTTTTGATTCCTGTGTCAATCATACTAGAACAAAATGGCAATTAAATGGTTTATGACTTCCACTTGTCTACTAGTTGATCTCAATTTGTAGCTAAAAATATTTATAGAAAAGTTATCCTTACAATGACTAGCCTTTAGGATTAAAACTGGGTTAATACTATAATGTTACGGAATAAATATGATCGAATACTCCATTTTCAACCTGATTTGCATAACTGAATCTCAAAATTATTCACCTGACACTACATCGATTGATAGAGGACACGACTTCTCTTACCTCGTGAATTTGATATAAAATAGTCTAATCATCAAATAAATTTTACATCCGTTCCAACTGCTGAATACTTAAAGACCCTTATTTCAGACATACTTGCTATGAATCAGTGTTTAAGGCAACCAGCTAACTGTTTATTCATTAAACTTTGCATTTCATTATGTTAGAAGTCTTTGAGCTAACCTAATCAACCATTCTAACAAACGTTCCAGAGCATCATACTTAAAAAAAAACATTTCTCCCATAGACTTCACAAGATCACTATTTCCTAATTAGATTACTTAATAGGTCAACAAAATGTATTTATTAAAACATTCAATGTTTACTATAGAATACTGTATTTAGCATACTTTTATGTTTTAAATAAAATCTTTTAACGTTTTAATAGATAAAACGGTGATAGCTGTGATAGCTATCAAGTGTTTTATACTGCAGTTAGAATTATGCATAAACATTGTATACACTTTCTAATTACCGCTAATAAATGAAAACACATATTTATATTTTGGTTAGAATTAGATGGTATAAGTAAATAACTGTAATCTTAAACTTTCATACAATTTCACTTATTAGCGTTTCATTTAAGATTAAATATTTATTATCAAAGCTTGACACATGACAATTGAATATTTCTAGCTCATATTGAAAACTATAATGGTGAAACGTTATACAGTCATGTAACTTATTAGCCTCGTTACGCAACACAGTATTAGTTAAAGAGAAATATATTAGTTTCCAGTCCTATTACTCTGAATCCCTAGGAAAGGGGAGTTTGGTAGAGTAGAGTATTATATTCACTTCTTATATCCTTGTTAGCTATAATCATATAGTGTGGATATTCTTAACTAAAAAGGTAGTTTTAGCTCAACTTTATTAATACAATATTTACATTCCTAACTCAAAAAATATATCGAGACAATGTGAAACTTTTTAGGATAGATTAATTTATTCACGTTGTTACATGGTTTAACACAACAACAACAAATTAAAATAAATCAACCTAATCAAAATTAAAAGATTTAATAACTTGTTTCATCTTAAATGGTTTTTACCTAGAAAGATAATTTTATCATAAGATCAATTAACTGAACATTAAGTATGAGGTGTAATGTTTTTAGAAAACGATACAAAACATTTATTCAAATCAATAATGCAAGAAAGATCGGTAGAGCATAGTGTACTCTATTCTGCATATTCATTCTTAAAGCTAAAGAAGATATTGTGAACAAGGACTTAACTGATGGTAGTGTAACATACAATAATGATTGATTTATTCAATGGTCTACAACATGTAAACACATGTTAAGATGTAACCATATTTGTTATATCTGTTATAGACCGTTAATTTTATTATATATCTATGATTGTTTTGTGATTTATCGATCATATGGTTTTAGGTACTACTTAATCTAAGTTATATAAATTTGAATGTTAATTTGAGGGTAAATAAACCATGTAAAAAGTAGTGAATTCATGAGTCGTTTTGATTTGTTTTGCTGATCTAAAGAAAATCATGTCTATCATCTTCATGTTCTTACTTGGGTCATCCGATTTATGATGTCCAGTAGCAAATACTAAGATAGTTAAGTTTTCCATATAATCAGCAGTACAGTCACAAATATATACTTTTTTGAACAACAACAAATAATAAGTTTTTTAAGGATAACAGTTTACTAAGCATCATTACGAATTCACGGAAAAAAGTTATTCACATCAAGAGACTTAAAATATTGTTTTTAAAATCTTGCATATTCATCAAGAGTATCTTAAACTAAAGTATGTCAATCAATGTTTTTATAGAACGTTTTTGTTGTTTATAAAGATAATGACGATGATGAAGCAGTGGTTCACTTTTAATACACCACAAATAGGTTATATGCATATCGAAAAAAATGCATAATGTATTAAATATGACGAAATCTAAAAAGAATTGTAGTGTAACGTAGCATTAAGTGCATGATTGAATGTATTACCAGTAAGATCATGAAGATTTTAACATCACTGTACAATCCTTGAAAAAAACCTTTAGCCGAACTTAAGAAGTTGAAAAAATAACAGCTCTGGAGACCATCCGAACAAAGGTATGAATTTATCTACTTGTTTTAACAACTGAATAATAGATAACATAATATCTCTTTAAGTGAACGGAAGCTTATGCTAAAAAGAAACAGATAAAGCTGAGCTAATTTTGATTGTCACAATAATAAACAACTTTAATTTGAAAATCATTACATAAGTAACTAAGTATTGACCTTAAATAACAGAAAATAAAACATTATACTAAAATATTAAGCGGCCAACTGTGAAAATGGAAAAATAAGAGGGAATACGAAATTATGTTCTGTTAAGGAAAATGGATGGAGAAGATGTAAATAAGAGTAAACATCTCCGTTCGACAAGCGGTTAGTTTCACCCTACATAACTATTATGTTAGTTCTTTGATTGTAATCCTGAGTGACTAAGGTCTGAATCCCACGAAAACTATTACTGCCTTCGAAACTACACATACTGAAAGAATAACAGCCAGCAAAAAACCTAGGTTCAGAGCACTGAAAATATCCATCAATAACGTAACACAGTAGACATCGTTTACCGGACATTCGAATTTTTTCTAAGCAAATATAAGTAATCGATCCTTATCTAGTGATTTTAAAAAGCATTAAAATAAAAATGATTGCAAAAAATTTAATTTTTCATGCTGATTAGTTATTATATTTCATGAATTATTTTTAAAGAAGAATAGTTTTCTATAAAATCACTTTGAAAACATTTGTGATCAAATATCTTTACTTTGAGTATATATTAAATGGTTAAGATCATGAATTAATTGAAGCTAGACCACCATGGAAAACCTGGAAGCACTGGACGGCCGTTTCGTCCTATTATGGGACTCCTCAGCAGTGCACATCCACGGTCTAGCTTCAACTGACTCATGATTTCAACTATGAAAATACTGAAATCTCCACAAAACTCCTTCTGATCTATACATTAAATGTCGCGTAAAATATTTTTAAAAAAAGGGTGCTTAAACATGTACTTTGTATGTTCTCAAAAATTATATTTATCTGTAATATTTATCTGTTTACCATTTGATGGCAATCTATCTGGTAGATACAGTTACTTTATAAATGCAAATAGCTCAGATAAATGTTCACTTATCTCTAAGTCAAATTCAACTGAATTTATACCGTATGTTTATGTTTAATACTCAGTAAATAATTATTTCTTTTTATAGATTAAAATGATTCAGTTCTTCTTTTTTTAAAAATATCCATCCTAGTTACTAAACAATATACCAAGTGAGAAAGAAACTGGAAATAATTTTAATAGCTTCAGCGGTGAACGAACTCTATAATATATTATTTCAAAATCAACATGGTGAGATGAAAAAACCGAAAAACATGAATACATCTTCAAAGTTGTTGATTTCTGATCATATTTAATTAGTCCCTTAACTACAAAATTAACGTTACCTTAAGAGCATCGATTAAGAAGTTTACACCGATGCACTGCTTGTATCAACAGCCAGTGACTTTAATAATTGACGATATTTCTAAACTAACTTAATTCTGTCCCGATGAATATAGTCCTTCAGTGTGAAAGATGTTAATTCATGTGTAAAATTTGTTCTATCCACCCCAGTCAATTTCATATCCTCATTAACCGAAATGCGATCTCTTACCTTGTACTTTTTTATTTGTAACACGGATCACCAGATGATTCTAACGCGAAGAAACCATTCCAGTGATGACTATAACCACATGAATACATCTCATACATATATTCTGCTTAGGATGGCCCTATCTCACTCCTGCGGAGAAATGGAAACTAAACTTCCTCAGACTACAAACCTTCCTTTGTAAGATATATATATATATATAAACAACCATTAAAGCTAAACTGCACTTCTGCTACCAATTATTTTCATTAAGATTAGGTAGAACCTAATCTGGAAACTCTAAAATGAATATCATTAACTTGTAATTAAGTTAGATTGAAATTTTGTTTTCTTCTAAATGAAAATCTTATCTTTTGACTACAAATTACACACTTTTGTTCACTTATCTTTATATATCTCTTGAACTGAGTAAACTGGTAGAGAAACTTTAAAATTTATGGACAATATATAAAAAAGGGCAACCCAAACGTATTCACATAGGGCAATCTTATGTATTAACTAATATTGCCATTTTATTTTGTAAGAATTAATTTAATGGCATTGGTTTAGGCAATTCATTTCAACCTCTCGGTATGATCTAGTTGATATAAAAGGTAGAACCACTGAAGTCATTAGGATATGAACATCTGTTAGACCCAAACTTAAGATTTCCAAGTTTAACACTATCCAAGTGTATACTTTGAATGGGGTTAAAGCCACTTTCACTTTTTCTATAATGATATTTCGGCGTTGTCTAATCCAGTCTTGTTAATTACAAGAAAAGCTCTGTTCCTGATAGTATGGATTGGCATTGACATGAGTGCAGCATTTGAACGGGTCATTATCACTTAAAAATAAACCTAAAATAACTGGCTTTCATTGATCTGTCAGTTCGTTTCTCGTCACTAGACAACAAGATGAACATCTTATCAATCTGCAACACATGTACATACAAATCAACGAAGTAACGATACGTGATTACTTCCTAAATATCATTCCTTTCTATAGTTATGATTAATGTGTATAGATGTTTTCAAATGGTTTAATGCTTAGGTTTACCTATATGATTTTTGATGGGGCTAGTTCAAATTTTCAGGGTAACGAAAGTTTAACAACACTGAAGTTACATTTTACCAATAAGCGTTTCACTTTACTAATCCAAGACCAATAATATAATACGAAGTATTCAGGAAAACTTAATAAATGGTGTTGCATCCTATTAATTAATTCACTAAGCCCATGGATTCTAACTACAGACAACATATAACATAATAGTCATAAAATTTTGACTGGTGTTTAAATAATTGTTCTTCTAATTGCTTGTTTTGTTAAAGGTGAGAGTTCCGAAGTAAACGATTTGATAAACACGGATATTTAAAATTGATATATGAACTGAAACAGTTCAGTACAATTGCTCTACTAATTTATTTATCCGACTTTCCAAAATTATAATTTATTTTTTTTACAAAACAATGTTTAGCTGTTAACTGCTTTTGTAATTTTTGTTTAAACATATTAATATTAATAGATATAAAGATTTCTCTGATTCTGATTTTATCCTTATAAAAAGTTAATGGTAAAAACATTGAAACGAATGTCTGTAACCTTTCTTAGTTCAGTAAAAAGAAAGCCAATCATAATATACTTTTGTAAGGAACATACTTGAGGCATTTTAGCTGATAACTGTGCATGAAGTTTATCACGTTCTCTTTCAACTTCGCTCAATCGAGTTCTTGTTTCGTTAACTTGTTCCTGTGATTCTCGCAATCCTTCCATCAATCTGTCACGTTCATCCAACATGCTGAGTAACATATCTTCAACATTTGTACCATCTGCACTAACCAGTGAATCCCGATCACCCTGAAAAAATGTTATAATAATCATTATAGATAATGATAACAGCGATAACACTACATTCTTTAGTGAAGGTTTCTGTTTAAGTAGTTTTATATTTCAACGAAAGTCGAGTTCTCGACTTTATCTCATTTTTATTTAGATCTGATAAATCGAAAGACATAACGCTAAATTTATTTGTTGACTGGATATTGAAAACAAACTGTAAGCCATTTTCGATAGTCATATACTATGTGGAAATTTAAGTTTCATCCCGATGAAAATCAGGATTAAATAAAACTACATAAAGGAATAATTTGAACCTACTTAAATAAAGAATTAAGATAGTGTAACAAGAGGACGAAAACTATCAGGACTGTCTGATGTATTAGCTCATAGTTCTGATAAGCTTTATCTTCTTAATGCACTACCAAGTTCATTAAAGGGACTAACAATTTCAAACGAAGAATGTTGTTAGACAAAGTATTTCTAGATTTATTTTATTGAGACAAGACTAAGTTCCATAACTTTCAACTCCTGATAAGCAAGCCTTAATTCCCATTAAAATATCTATAAAATATGAGCTTTTTCGTGTCCTCACTGGATACCTACAACAATGTATCATGTAATAGGCCAAAAGATTGGAAAATACGAGTCTTTCTGTTGAGTAAAATTAATATTTTTATGATCGCTCGTATGAAATCCCTAAACTTTTTTAAATTCTGTGTTCTCTATACAATGGTACATACTTTTATAATTGTTGATGCATCTATTCTTACTTTCCTGTTTTTCGATAAGTTTTTTCGTTTAACAGACTCTCTTAATACAAAGCTGAATACGAGAGGAAAATAATCATTACGTATAGTAATCATGGGTCTTCATATATATTATAGTCGTGTTCTCCACACACGTACCCCCATACATTATATTGTTATATTTTATTGGACAGTTTTATTTACTAGATAAATAGATAAGCTGAAACGTTTGGACAAAATTTCCCTTAGGGGGAATCGTATAACGGCTTTTCTTTAAAACTACTTTTCACACCAGTCGATTAATGATTAATAACCAATACCATATTAAATAATATATTTGTAATATCCCGATGAGTAGAAAAATTAGATTTTCTGACGTTTCGTGACTCAGTGTAAGCCACTTCTCCAGAGAATAAA
>NC_031497.1:13786179-13793884 GCF_000237925.1 Schistosoma mansoni
TGGTTATTTATTCTCTGGAGAAGTGGCTTACACTGAATCACGAAACGTCAAAAAATCTAATTTTTCTACTCATTGGGATATTACAAATATATTATTTATTTATAACACTCTACCCAATGCTCAATTTATTCTAAACTATCAAATCAAAACTTGGTAATTATACCTACAATACCATATTGTTTATTTATTTATGTTAGCTACACTTCATCAAATATTTTTGTAGCTTCATTAACTATGCTAGGGAACTAAAAATCTGTATGGTGTTAATCAACAGTGATTATTAAAAAGCAGGACAAAAAACTCTCAGCAGATTCTCTGTGTTATTGAGTCTAATCTTTTGAAAACTCACTTCAGTACCTAGTGGCTTGGCTATAATATTAGTTGAAGTATCTTACCAAAGCTGTTTTCGTTTATACTAAAAACACTCCTTGTTAATGATTAATATATATTTCTGCTGATGCGTCTCAAATATCAAAGACCACACCATACTTATCCATAGGGACTTTTGTAATCTCATTTAGTTTTTGCGTCGATGTGACTCTATCAGCTTATACACGGATCGGAAAAAATTATTGTCACTGAAAAGCTTATATACTTTTCGATATTTAGTTTCACATACGTATTATCTATACAGTCGGATAAAAAATGTGCATAATTTTCTTAAAATTAAATAGCTTGGTTTTCCAACTGTTTCAATATTCATCAGTTGGTTGCCTTATTATGCATGATTCAAGTTCAAATATCATGTCATCTATTAAGCCACGTGACAAATAATTAGATAACTAAACAGATAGAAAGATAATGAATTTGTGTGTACAAATGATCTCAAGTTTACCTGGGACCCAATATCTTCGTTAATTGTTGGCATAACATCGCAGATCATTTTTCCTTATAGTAAAGTTGATGAAAACAGTTGAAAATTATCACATCTATGGGTATATAAGGAAAAACAGATACACGGTATGAAAAATATTTCAGAAAAAGATAAATAAAAGATTACAAAGTATGTTGGAGATATATTTGCCAAAAGGAGTAATGAATATACTGACGTTTGTGTTACTCAATAAAAAAGACAAATATAGCTGGTGATATTCACCACTCACGTGAGGTGGCTAAAGTTTTGAAAATATGAAAAGTACTTGGGTAGATCTTTCGTTTGTTACATCGATTTACAAGGGTATTAAGATTTAATATGCACGTCCTGTATTGTAAAGAACCGCATCTTATTTTACATATATCTAGACAATTAGTATGAAGTCCTAGCATGTGGTATTATTCATCAAACATTTTTACCAGCAAAAACCAGTGATTTGTTGCACGAGAGACCTAAAAGTGTTGGTTTTCAAATGACATATTGAATCGGACTCCTGTCCTGTAGAGAAAGAGTTGGTAGACTATTCAAACGGTTAGCTTCAAGATGTATCAAATCTCTTTTCAGTGTCTCTATCAAAATGTAGCTTCGGATTCAATATAATGCGAATAGAACCCTTAGCCTTTGTACATTAATTTATAACTCAGATCAGGTCTTATAAAACTACATTTAGTTAGTGAGAAGCGCTTTAGTCTATATTTATACCCATTTAGTGAAAACCAGGAGTTTATTTTTATAGAAATTAATAGCGAAATGCAACTTTTGCCAACATTGGGAGCACTAACAATTGATACCAACCAAGATATTAGGCTAAGCAGTACAAGGGGATTATTTAGTAAAAATTCAAACTGAACCAACTTACTTTGAATAAACAGAGGCTTTCCTTATTACATCACTGAAACTTCAAGGGTGAGAAGAAATTTCTCTAGGGTCATTTCAAGTCGAAATGTCACTTTTAGAGCCACGAAATGTTTCAAAGCTCATCTTCATAATTCATGAATTAAACTTTAAAGAATGTGAAAAGTAAGTTCATTGGGAAAAAGTCGATAAACCCTATACTGGGTGTATAAGTTTCAGATACTAACTTATCTACTACACAAAAGCAAACCGTCATATTTGATCAATAATAAACAACTAAAATGGCAAGGAAGTGTACCGTGCGAATATCATTAGGTAATGAACTGAGTCAGGGACTTACTTGAAATTCATTCAAGGGTACCAATAAAAGAATCCTCAAAAGTATTTCGAAAATATGAGCTGTTCTCCGATTTGCTTTGCTCCTAAAGTTAAGGAGCCAGTAAGCACAAGGTCAAAACTATTGAGATATGAAACATAAGGCAACAATGTTTATGTGCTACGTTGCCGACCACACGCGAGGTTTGCGCCGTTAATTGTAGTGAAATTAGGGTTACAATTTTCTTTCAAGAAGGTAGGTCACAAAAATCATCTGAGTGTGAGCATAAAACTCCACAGAGATAGATTTCAAAGACAAATAAATAAGGTTTTCGTTTCTCATAAAACCTACATATTTGTCTGTTACCAAAGTACATTTGAATAAACGCTACTTCAACATCATGAAATTACCACAACTCTTAGCTGCCCAATAAACGTTTATATAATACCGTTAAATTCAGTTACCAAGTTTTTAGTCTTTCTGACTTTATAGGCTATGAAGACTAAGCCGTAATGTAATAAGTGTTTCCCAACTATTTATGCTACATATTATAATTAAAATATCACAAAGTTGTCTACTCCATTAAGAGGGTGCTTCTTTCAATTGGTCACATAAATTCAGTAACCTTTTAGATAATTATCTGATTATTTAAACCAGAAATTTTATCGTTAGCTGTGAGTATTTAAGAACATTTTAGTCCACCTGACTATTCAAGTTTCAAATTGACTAAAGACGTAAGTTTATAACTTTCATTTTTATAGGGGGCTTGATTTATTGAACTTCTTTTACACATGAATATAGAAAACGGATTTGTTTGGACCATTTTACTGCACAACCAATCCAATAAGTATACGCCGAATAAACAAAAGCACGTAAAAACTAAACTCAAAAGGAGTGACGAAACTCTTAAGGCATTCTAAGTTTTCTCTAAGGAGATGGCGTAAGAACAATTGCACATTAATGTTTTCTAGTATTTGTACTGGTCTGTAAATGCTTTGTACATGTTCGACCTGATTATTTACATTTAAAGCTTTTCTACCATATGTGTTCCTGCGTTTTGCCACTTCAGAGTTACAGTCTATTCATAAAACCTAGTTTTTCAGGAAAAATTTTAAGGTTTCTGTTTTTTCAGCTACAAACAACGCTTATTCGTGAACAAATTATTTATATTTACTTGTGAACAGACCATTTGTTTGATTATATACTACTCTCATGTATTAAAAAGCCGCAAAAAATTTGAAATAAACAGATAACCTACATTTTTAAGTATAAAAAGTAGGTTATATATCTTTTCATATTCTGACATATCAGACGGATTGAAAAGTTGTCCTAAGAAATGTTCGTGAAACAGAATCAGAAAAAGATTGTAAAACCGATAATTTCTTGGGGTGAATGTTGTTCGGTATACGCTAAGCCGTAAATGAAACTAGAACATAGTTAGAGGCTTTCAGGTCTTTGAAACATGTAATGCGCACCAACCAAGTTTTTTCTGCTCAACATAAAGTCACACAAACGTCCATCCAAACTTTGTCTTCCAGATTATTTGACGTCAAAATTGCTAACAAAAGCTCACTTAGAAAACACATTCTAGCACTTACACAGTCTCATGAGCGTTCAAACATCATGGTGAAAACCACAAAGTTACGGTTCAGTAACCTCACAAAACAATGGAGCAAGATAAGATCAAAACTTGATTGATCAAACAAGACACACAAACAGACTTTTACAACTATATATATACCAAGACTTAAGCACGTTCTGCAGACTGTTAAATATGCATAGTACAGTACGTAAACCCGACTGGAAGATCTCGAAATTGCTTACTGATTTCCTCAGTCTTAACTCTAAAATGCGAACCTGTGCAAAGGATTGCACACCAAGTCTGAGAAGTTTGACTTTAATTTACCTGTTCGCACTAATATCCTACTTCATTTCGGGTGGAAAAAAACGTTGTAACATACACCATGATAATTTTCCCTTCAGAATTGATTGATGCACACAACAACGCATGACAAACGTTACTGAAAAATTCTAGATGACGTACGATCACCATTAAGTTAGTATTTGAAAGTCCGTCAAAAAACAAATCGACTGTCATCATATGTTAGTACATTAAAACAACAACTGCGCAATTACTTCAAGTAGAAGTTTTACTTTCACAGGTTCCATGCACTTCGCATGCAATTAAATTTGATTATTTGCTCATAATGCATGTACATTTATATGTCTTCTGTAGCCACAGACGAAATTAATATTAAAAATTCTACTAAAAATTCTATTAAAAAATACTAGAAACCAACTGAAATACTGTTTCTGTATAAATTATAGTGGAATGATTACTTATTCTAAGAGATTTAATGTGCTGATATTCTATTCTCATAGCCTTAAAAATAGCAGCTTAAATTGGAAGAAACACATTTATTTTGATAGGTTTACTTTTTAAACTTGCAGAAAAGTGGGATTTCTAAATAAACATTATGTCATCACCTGTCTTTAAACTCTACTCTTTGATTTAGGGAGTCTTGTATCAAGAATGAAGTCAATTTATAAAATTGCAAGAAGTTAAAACCTTAATTGAGTTAACGTGAATAATCATTGCCGTAAGGTGGTCTAATGATAGTTTCACGAAGCTCTCAAACCTTTGTTTCCTAACAACAATTACAAGAGTCATAGGTCGTTTTTAAACAAGGAAACAATGTGCCAAAGATTGGTCATGTTCGGTGAGAATAAAGAGTACTTCGAACTCACTCTTCCGATTGCTATATCAAGTAGTTTGTGTGCCTAAATTCTCAATATTGCCCAAACGTCTTCCAGTGTCTCTGGCAATTTAATCTCACTGGAACTCCCGGGTTCGCTTCTCACAATTACCTAATCATCTTTGCACAAATGGTTTACTTCAAGCGGTATGAAATAAAAAGTTAATTTTATGTAGATCATTGGATACTGTGTTGCTTTAAGAAAATTTACTGAAATTAATTTAAATACACATTGTCCCAATTAACCCACTATACTAGTGCTCAAGTAGCAAGCCATGTTATCGATCTTTTCAAGGTGTTCGTTAAGTCACACTTGTGAAATCTGTCAGAAACGCTTAAAGAACTTCGTTAAAGCCTTTATTCGACGAACTGCCGTACCAAAAAACATCAAATGTGTTATGATATCGTTCTGAATTTTTCTCAGGTCTTCTTGTACCATTGTTCTCCCATTCAACTCAATAATCCCGACGGTGGCAAGAACCACAAAATGGGTCTATGCAAATGTTGAAGCACAAAAGAAATTCCAATTTTTAAGACAGAAAACTTATGTTCTTATTTGTAAGACATCGATTTAGTAGGTCTGTAGAGTTTATAAAATCCAAACAAATTTATCCCTACTTTTGCACACACAAATCGTTCTAAGCTAGGCAAGTGTCTTGTGACGTTCCATAAAACCCTTTCTACTTGTCTCCATGTGATAATTAAAAGTATTTGAATTGTAGTACAAACAAGGAATCTTAGGAATAACGTGGTTTAACCAAGAAGTATTAGATGAGCAAGAACGAACGTCTTGTATTTGGAATTCGAAATCAAGCAGCAATCAAGTACAAAGGAATCGTTAGTTCATACAGACGCCATATACGCCATAGCTTAAGTTGAGGTTTGAGTGTCTGTAATCGATTATACGTCTTCTTAAGTTCATTGAGTGTCTGTCCGACAGTGTATTGGATAAATACTCTGTATTATCTAGAATGAACTCATTAGTATTAGGATTAACATTTGAAACTGGAACGGACTCATCTGGTTCCTGGAATGGCATGTGTGTATACTCAAGTCATTAATATCTATAATTCGCACCATAGATTTCCGTGCATTCTTCACCACAATCCCCGTAGCTGGTCGAAGATAATTTCCACTATAATTTGTGACTTCTGAAGACTCCAAACACTTCATATTCGAACGAAGAATTCTTCCTTTTAAGAGCTTTGATGAAGTCTCTTTCGATACAGATTGTTTAGCATTTCTATACTGCAGTAGAAATGTATCTTCTCGTCTCGCCAGTTCATTAAATGTTGAAGAGCCAGTAGAATCAATAGCAGTTTTCTATGTCCTGACAAAATTTTCTGCCTGACCATTAGAACAAGGGTGCCTGGGAGCAGTAAACAGATGTCTGCACCCTATACCATTCAACCAGATGGTGACTGCATCCTCAGCGAAATGAGACCCATTATCAGTCACTAGCACCATGAGAACCCCTTTGTAATAATAATAATAATAATAATAATAATATATTCTGAAAACAATATTTACAGAATTCACACCAGTTTACAGGCATGATCAGATTGTTATAAAAATCAACATTTAATGTAGAGAACAAACATGAAATATAAGAAAGTTTTATGTTTGCTGGTTTAGTAATTGATAAATAGTTTATATATGGCAGGCCAATGCAACACCAGGGAACTTGTCATTTTTTCTTAAGTGGATAGCCTGATGTTCTGTAAGGTTATTTCTAGTGCCAAAGCGAGTTATTATTAATTATCTACAACTAGAGAAAGTAAGATTAAAGCAAAGAGCACGGAACAACAAAACAATGATAGCAAGTAAGAGGTTAAACACTTAAAGTTCCGATAATCCCACTTGTGGAGTAAGATACACTTACAGGCGCTAGAGCATTTAATGCATTTTCAGAGGAGCAGAAGGCATTAATTGAGCGAACAAACAATGGGAGAGAGTTTAACATACGGATAGTTTGAGGTAAATTATTCCAGAGTCTAGAAAACTTACAGGCAAAGTAATTCATATAGAGAGAAGATCTAGAATATGTTTGTTTCGCTAAAGACAAGGAGTTACGAATGTCGTAATGTGATGCCTTAGCATATTGAGTCGCCTGGCTGGATGTGAAGGAGAGTTTGTTAAGTATTTTGAAAAAGAAGATAAGGTTAAGTTTGAGTCTCCTCTTCCATAAAGGATCAAGCCCTAGTTTACTACACCTCGAATTATATGTCAAGACACTATCAGTCCCAAGAGTACGAAATGTAAATCGTCTCTGTACTGATTCCAGTCTTAATTTATCCTTTATGCGCGTGCTACTAAGGAGAAACGCACAGTATTCGAGGAGTGGTCGAACACAGACTTTGTACATTAGAATACGAGATTCACTGTTATGAAGGTTTCGAGTTATGAAACCTATAAGGCGTTGAGACTTGGACGTTTGTTTCATTATCTGTTCAGTAAACGACAAGTCATCGGAGTACCTAAGTCCTAGATCTACTACTGTGTGTAGCCTAGATAACATTTCACCATTTATGGTAAGATTAAGGTTGAGTGATGTATCACTGAAGCATAGCCAACCACATTTAGCTGTATTAAGCTCCAGTTGCCATTTCGAGCACCACTGTGCTACCTTGTTAAGCTCCGTGCTGATGCAATTTCGAATATTGCTCAGCTCATGTGGAGAAAATGAGTACACCACCTTAAGATCATCTGCAAACAAAAGGGACTTACCCACACTAAAACACTCACAAATATCATTAATGAAAACTAAAAAGAGCAAAGGACCTAAGACACTACCTTGAATTACCCCACTTCTAACAGGGACTGCGTTCGACAATGAAGAGTTGATTTTAACTATTTGATGTCGATTGCTGAGGAAGGAATCAAACCAGGCTAGTAACGGGTTTT
>NC_031497.1:13794084-13799769 GCF_000237925.1 Schistosoma mansoni
GCCTTCTTGTGTAACGTTTGAACGAAACGTGTCCTTATAACCTCCCTTACGATGAGTAGGGTTAAGCATAGTTTCAGAAATTATACTTTTGTTTGGTAAAGCCGTTGAAATATTTTTGGTAATCGGTTTAGAACTAGAAGGTTTTTTATTTACTTTCTTCTTAATTGGTATATTCTTTTTAGGTTTAGCAGTGTTTTTATGAGCCTTCACAATAGAATCAGGTGTACGATCCTTGACTTCCGATATTACACTGGAAAGAATGACATTAGAGTCTCCATCAGATATGTCCTGGTTATCTAGGGCCACTAGGGGTATGAGAGGCAAACTAACACACTGCATTGGTATATCAGTACACTGACTAACATGAGATAAATCAGCTGCACCAGTGGGTTCAGCTGCTGGCGCGATCACATTTGTTGTGACCTCATCAATGTTATTTTCCTTTATGGTACGCTTTTGTGTTAATCTTTGATTGGTGGTTTTGTCTGAGACTATACGAGCGTGTTTAAACTTCGTATGCGCACAGGCTAGCTGTTCAGATTTTATCAAACGTTCCGCTAATAAATGGGAATCGAATCTAAACAGGATAGGGCACGAGTATTTTTGATGCTTTTTGTTAAGTCGGATACATTGGCATGGACTGTCCTGGAGGTTAGCTGCCTTTAGTATCGAGTTTCTTACAGTTTTAATGGCAACCTTGTCAGGTATATTATATATAATCACGTTATTTCGTGAGATTATTCGCTTGGTGACTTCGCTAGCCATCGAGTCAATAACGGATTCTACTTTGATCCTGTCTTCGAGTTCAGAAGGAACTATATCCTTTGACAACAGCAGTCGAAGGGGTGACAGTGTCTTTAGTTCTAGTTTAAGGTCATCATGCTTTAATAAAGAGCCTGCAAGTGACTCCACTTTAGAACGCATATCACTTAATTGCTTATAGACAGCGGCTAATTCGCTCTTAATAAGATCGATACCATCTGTTCGTGAGTTAGAACTCATTATTAAGTTAGACATAGAGTCATCCAGCAACATGTGTGGAATAAGTCCACTCCCACTATTATCTGGTGCAACAGGAGTAGCAGAGCATGGGGTGCAGGTAAGACCAGAGTTGTTAATATCTGAAGAAATAGGACTTTTTCGAGCTCGTTTTTGTGTCAGTCGAACCATTTTTCTTCAAGGGTTAATTGAATGTTATTATTGATTTATAAACTAGGGTTTAACGATATATAAGCACTTTATAATAAATACCGTGTCAGCGTAACGCAAATTTCAAACGTACCGCAATAAGATCCACTTCGAAGGTTTTGTGGATGAAAATCCCTCGATGAGTACATTTGTAACTTGTTCTTATTAGTTTCTTCAGTTGTACATTTTGTCATTCTTTTTGATGCCATTTGAGATGGTAATATTTTATTTTTTTATAGTTGAAAGCGTGAGTCAATTGAAGCTAGACCACCATGGAAAACCTAGCTTCAATTGACTCAAGCTTTCAACTATGAAAATTACTAAATCCCCACAAAACCCCTTCTGATAATTAATATTTTATTTCATTATAGTTTTCTCATTTTCCTTTCGCTTTCACTGAGTTTCTTTGTTTCCTCCTAAACTGTGTTTGTGTTGTTTTAGTTTATATTTAATCTTGGCGGCAGCCATATTCATTGTTCTCTCTTTGATTGTGTTGCTTGAGTTGACTGGGATTGTGCATTTTGATTGTAAATTGAAGCACTTTTCCAGAATCTGAAACACTTTGTGTTATAATGCAACAAACTATTATCTTTTTAACGGATTTTAACTTGATATATCCAGAAAGGATGGAATAACATTTATTTTTCGGTGCGGTCGGTAATTTTCTTACATTCCTTATCAATTTGTCTATTTGTTGTTGTGGTGAATGAAATTCAGGTCACTTGGAAGAGTAAATAACGACAAGTGAATAGCATTTGCCAAGAAATGGACCACAATAGTCTGCATGAATTCTCTGTCTGGCCTCAAACAATACTGGTGATGGAGTCCACTTCTAATGCTGACTTTTCAACTCATGACATTTTCAAAATTGTTTGCTGTACGACATATATCTGCATTCATCTCTGGCCACCAACATGTGAGCCTTGCCAAAGACTTCATTTTCTCAACACCTAAATATCTACTAAGAAACTCTTCAAAGACAGATATCCCTAATGAAGGAGGAATAACAACACGATCGTTTAGACACAAAATACCATCAAGAGTAACGGATAAAGCATCCCGCTTTGAAAAATAGACAAGAAATCTACGTTTCAGATTAGCATTTCAAAATTTCCACATAGCACTGAGAATACATTCAAAGTATCTATGAGTTTCTCTAATGAGATCTGGACGTCTCACCGGTGAGAATCGTACTGATAAAGAGTCCGAAGTTTTAACAAGTCTATCTTGCGATGATTGTCGAGAAATGTATTCAACTTATTGAAATTGTTTGGCACTCCTGTGCCGAACTGTATAGTCATAAGCACTCCATTGTTTAACCATAGCAGTTGAGGAACGTGCTACGAATTTTTCAGGATGATAATTGAACTCGTGATCAGTAACAATGGTGAAGTTCTCTTCAGATTAATACTTATGAAGTCTTTTGATGACCCAAAACATAGCTAATGCTTCTCGCTGAGTTTGTGAATAACCTTGTTCAATAACAGTACGTTTGCGTGAAACATAGATAATTGGTCTACCTTCCTGTTCCAAAACTGCAACAATACCCATAGGTGATGCATCAGTAATAAGTAAAGAGTGTACACTGGATAAACAAGTTCAAAGAACAGCATTTGTGAAGAAAATTCAGCAGACTTCGTAAGCATGACTCTTGTTCCTCACCCCATTTAAATGAATCGGATGTCAAAATATTAAATACACAATTGACACGACAAGTAAAATTAGGAATAAAACTGGAATATTGTTGAAGTGCACTCACTAGTGAACGTAGTTCCGTAAGATTTTTTGGAGACGGTGCACTTATTAGTGGAGTTAGTCGTTTCAAATCTGGTCTAAAACCATCACCATCAACTAAGTATCCAAGACATTCGAAACTAGATACACAAACACTTATTTAGATTTACTGTAATATTCTTCTCAATTAAACGACGCAATAAAGCAATAACCTTCTGAAAATGAACTACCTTATCAGTACCATGAACAATGAGATCATCTTGATAAACTTCAACACCTTCAATATCACTGACTACCTTATTCATAACTTCCTGAAATATCGCTGGAGAACAACTAAGACTAAATGGAAGGAAGTTGTATTTGAACAAACTAAAAGAAGTGTTAATCATCGTCAAAATAGATGAAGATTGATGTAAAGGGATTTTAAGTCAATTTTGAAGGACACTTTAGAACCATGAAGTCGATTTACAATATCTTGAGCCCCCACCGTCGTATGTTTGCTTCGACAAACGGCAGTTTGATGCTAAGCAATAGTCACCACATATTCTAAGGGTCTTGCCATCCGACTTCAATGGTGTAACAATAGGAGTACCCCATCCCGAAGACTGAATCGGTTCAATTATACCTTGAGCACACAAATTGTTCAGTGTCTTACGTACTGTTTCTCGAAGAACGTAAGGGATTACCCGTCTTTTAAAAAAGACTGGATCACCCTGTACTTGAAGTTTTGTAGTCTGAATTTTTATACTTTCACAACACTTAGCACCCGCAGTTATCAAATCTTTAAGTAAAGCATCAGAATTTTTTGTAGAAACTGGTAAAGACAATTCTACTTTGGATCTTTTCAATTTTTTTAAAAATCAGTATTAACAGTGCTACTTCGCTATCTGAAAATTCACGAGGTATATATGAAGAATTATCACCCCTTATAAGCAATTCACAGCATCCTCGTATGGGAAGTCTGTGTCCAATAATCCCCAATATTGCGAATTCAGTGGGTCTTACCACAATGTTAGGATCTAACGATTTCAGGTTCTCGAATTAAATAGTGGACTCTATACTACCTGTGTCCACAATAGATTTACGTGTATATATCCAAGTGGACTAAAAAACATGTATTTAAATTAATGTTTTACTTTGGAAGTCGATATTATCCTGCTTGAACTTCTTGAATTTATTGCCCAATTAGGTAGCTTAAGCCAAGCAGAAAGACATTTAGGCGAGTATTTTAGTATTCCGACTCAGCGAACAGATAACGGTGATCGTCTGTTGCAACTATGCTCGGACAATCGTTTATTTTTGGCAAATACTAATTTTAAGCATGAGGAGGTACATCAGCTAGCATGGCGACCACCGGCACCAAACCAACGGTTGACTCAAACAGACAATATTGTCATCAGTCATCGTTGAAGAGGCTCGATAGAAGACTGTCGCTCGTTATAGAATACCTGTTTAGACTCTTGTCATGCTCTATTACGAGCACGTATTTACTTGCGCCTCACTGGATGCAGTGTAACAGCTCAGGTTGGTTGGTTAAGAGTTGACCCCAAACAACCAAGCATATGCTAAAACAGTATTGTTCAAGTATTCATTCACTTCCTTACCTTTTGTAAGCGTTATATTCCCTACTATCTTATATGGAATGTTGAGAGCCTTTGTTTGTCTGGACAGATAATCCCACGCTCCACTGTGACTGCGCGAAGATCGAAATAAAGACCTATTCACTACTTCTCTGGTTTCTTCTATCAATAGCACGAGGGTTACCTATAGGCACGAAAGTGGTGAGCCCTTTTTGAACACAATTTAACCTCATTTCTGTTATTAATCTTTTTTTTTTTTACTTAATCGTAAAAGTAGACCGGATTATCCGTAAACTAAGTTGAGTATATAACTAGTTTATTCCGTATTATCTTAAGTTATTCGTGTTATAGTAACCATTTTTCGTGCTAACTTTATTGCTATATTTGTCACATACCTCATGTCAGACTCAATAGAAACCCATAATCTGGAGGATTTGTCACCAGTGGTGATAGACACTGTTATAACTACGAAATCCCTACTTCCAGAATTTGATCGTAGTGATCCTGAGTTGTGGTTTGCTCAACTAGAGCATTATTTCACAAGACACAATATCAAATCTGAAGGGATTCGCTATAGAGACTTGTGTTCTATCCTTCCTCCTTCAGTTGCCAAAGAAGTCCGTGACTTGATTTTAGATCCACCATCACCACAACCATACACCATCTTAAGACGAGAGATAATAAACCGTTTATCATTATCAGATAGTCAAAGAATCCAAAGACTTTTTCAAGGTGAAACACTAGGTGATCGGTCGCCGTCACAGTTTTTGCGTCACCTCCAAGTGTTAATGGGTGATAACACGGTGGGTGAAGCAGTCCTAAAACAAGGATGGATACAAGCTCTCCCATGCTACGCCCAACACTGTTTGGATGCACAAGATCCTGTTTTTTAGTTAAAAAAGCTTGTTGAACTACCTTCTATATTGTACCAAAATATAATATTGAATAAAGCCATTAATTATAAAAGATGAATGCATTTATGACTGTTAGCACTTTTCATACTTCCAACACAGCTGTTACTTCAGTGATCGAGTTTCTAAATTGAAAAAAATGTTTTAAACAGCTTCCATCTAAGAGAAACTTTATTGTCACATCTCAATAAATCTCAGTAAATTCGAGAAAAACCTTGATAAGCTCCAAGACCTGAGTGACATATTGGTGACCCTTCTCATGCATAAAAATC
>NC_031497.1:13799969-13846200 GCF_000237925.1 Schistosoma mansoni
TGTCTAAACTTAAGCCGATTAATACTCGTGGACAATCGCGCGCCGTATATATACCTAAAGACCTAAGCAATTGCACGCACGTATGGATAAGATGTGACAAAATAAAAGCACCACTCAGTCCTCCATTTGAAGGTCCTTTCAAAGTCGTCTCAAGAAAATCTAAATATTTCGTGATAGAAAAACATGGAAACATCGACACAGTAAGTATTGATAGGCTAAAGCCGGCTTATCTAGATCATGAACCACCATACGTGTTGTTGGATCGTTTAACTGACAAATCCATTACGGAATCAAAATATAAAGATGATAAATCTTTACAAATGACTAAAACGGTTCGCTGGGCACATCCGATTAGTCAGTCAAGGATGTTGACAGTTTCGGCTGCAGGATAAAATCTAACCACGTAGCTAATCAGACCCTGCATCTACTTAAAAATAATTTTTTTCTTCATTCCGCCTCATATACAACTCCCCAGAACTTCTACCTTTGATATATAAGTGTTATGTTAAATATTTTTTTTAAATACTGGACACATAAGCTAGGTATTCCGAAACGATGGCTGAGGATTTTATTCAAACTCGTACAACTTACACTGGCAAATACAACGAATTCAAAAAGCAACCCAGGCGAGTTTTATAATTTCTTTTCCTGGTTAATTAACTATACTGGCTATACATATATACCATATGAACTAATTCTAAAAGTTTTCGGTCGAAGATATGTTTAGTAGCTTGATACAATTACTATGGTCAAGTACTTATTAAAGTTCTCATCATTTTTTTTTAAATTTCTGACATTTAAGAATCAATAACCGTGAAGATATGGTACAGTACGTTACTGTAAGGTTACTATCTTAGCCGCGTTGATTCCACATACCTAATTTTAAACACAACGTATAAAAGAACTGTTAAGTAATCATAACATTGAACTGACGATATGACTATCGTGGCTATGTTAACGTTAAACCAATTATTATTAGTGGCCCATACAAAACCCTGGAACTTAACACTAGCGTTATGAAAAAGACATGTTATGTCAATAGCTTATATATATATTTTTTTTCTCGGTTTAATAATAACGTAAAAAGAGTATTTGACACAACTGTACTTGATCCGCATACTCAATGCAATTTTTTGCTTCTTAACCGTATATTCGTTTCCGTTTTGTGGATTACTCTGATGCACCCTTGGTTACGCACCTAGTTGTAAAAAGCGGTCATCACCGGCTCAAGGTCATGCACTTGATCGATTTTGTTAAAGAGTCCAACTTCTAGCAAGTTCACCCTTTTACATATACGCATTACAAAAGAGTTTTTTTTTGTTGTTGCTGTTTTCATGGTTCTTCGTACACAAGATATCTACACTATGTTTATTTCCTTCCAGGATACCAATCCGTTCTGGAGGCCAAGCACTTACATGAACGGAACAATTATCAATTGCATTTATGTATTTCCATTTTGTATCTTATTATTTTATGCAGGCAGTGGAGCAGTTCGTCAGGTTTGCTTGATTTTCACCATTACCTTTGAAGTAGACTCTTCTTTACTTTTTACTTGAGGGCGACTCAAGAGGCAGGTGAGTAAACACCTGATAGCCGGTCTGAGCATGGAAAAATCGTACCTCACCAACATGGTGTTGGGTAGCCCGCTCGCGGCACTTCCTCAGATATTCTTATTCCACATTCTCACACTTTCTCTTAAAAGCACGCAGCAAACCGTCAGCGATAGTTGTAGAAAAGATCACATGCTACAAAGATGACAAGCTGGTAAATTAAGAGACATCCATGGACTATCATTGAAAGCGTTAGTCGTAACTGATTGTAAGTCAAATAGTGAGCGAGTTGATAATTTCGCCTTGGGATGAGAAATAGAACGAAGGTGTTATCGATAGATAGGTTAATCGAACCGACGTTCCTACGGAAGTCGATTCTAGGGGGAAGCTAATGTAACAGCTCAGGTTGGTTGGTTAAGAGTTGACCCCAAACAACCAAGCATATGCTAAAACAGTATTGTTCAAGTATTCATTCACTTCCTTACCTTTTGTAAGCGTTATATTCCCTACTATCTTATATGGAATGTTGAGAGCCTTTGTTTGTCTGGACAGATAATCCCACGCTCCACTGTGACTGCGCGAAGATCGAAATAAAGACCTATTCACTACTTCTCTGGTTTCTTCTATCAATAGCACGAGGGTTACCTATAGGCACGAAAGCAGAAAAACCACACTAAGAAGACCCATTAGAGTTAAACTGAGGGACGAGAAAGCCAAAAATAGATTCCAGGAACAAGTGAATTCACGTTAGGGCAGTTCTGTAAACGAGGCTGACCCGGATGCTGCCTGGAAAAATGCACGAATAGCTGTGGAAACAGCAGTAACATCTATTAGTAATTCAAACCAAAGGGTTATAAAAAACAAATAGATTTCTTCTAAGTCTATTGCACTGCTAGATTCTCGTAAACTCATTCCACCAGGCTCCGAATACGATGAACAGCGAAAACAAATCAGATCTTGGTTAAACAAAAGTCTAAGGAACGATCATGAACAGTAGTGGGCAACGAGAGCAAAAGAGATGGAAAAGGCAGTGGTTGTAGGTAACACCAGACAACTCTTCAGACTAATAAAAGAAACCTGAATTAAGAAGTCGAGTGTAAGCGAGTTGATCTCGGAAGAAGACGAAACTCTCATCTGCTCTCAGCCCAGACGCTTAGAACGATGGGCGGAACACTTTAGACAACAGTTTAGCTGGCCTTAGCTACTATACAATTATCCACCATTCCCAGACAGTCTGAATGGGACATTGAAGTAGGTCCCCCAACTCTAAATGAAGTACAGATAGCTACAGCTAATCTGAAACGAGGAGAGAAAGTTGGTTCAGATGGATTGGCTTCAGAGGTCTTTAATTATGGTGGTCCAGATTTAGCGATTAGGTTGACTAACATTTTATCTGAAATCTGGGAACTGAATGTAATCCCATCTAACTGGTCTCAATCACTGATTGCCTCAACACATAAGAAGGGGTCAAAATCATCCTGTAATAACCATAGAGGGATTGGTTTGACTAATATAGAAATTAAAATACCAGTCTCAATAACTAACGGATGCCTAATAATGAATCGTGAACTGCAAACACGAGAAAATGGGGCTGGTTTCAGACCTGTTCGTTGCCGCATCGACCACATATTCACCATTCGTCAGATTTTAGAACACAGGCATGATTATCGGCGTCAGACAATGGTAGTCTTTCTTCACTTAGAAGCAGCATTTGACTCTGTCGAACAATAGTTTCTGTTGAAGTGTCTGTCATTGAGAGGTGCACCTCAGAAGTACATAAACCTTGTAAAGGTTCTTTACTCGAACACTAATAATCGAGTCAGAGTTTATGGCGAAATGTTATCTGATTTTACAATCTCAAGTGATATCTGGCAAGGCTGTCTTTCGTGCCAGTAGGTGTGAATAGGTCTTTATTTAGATTGTGATACAGCCACAGTGGAGCGGAGGACCACGTGTTCAAACACACAAAGCTTTTCAACATTCAATATAAAATAATAGGAAGTATAATCCCCATACAAAATAAGGGAGTGAGTGAGTATTTGAGCTCTATTGTTTTGACACATACTTAGTTGTTTGAGGTTAGCTCTTAACTAATGAACCTAAGCTGTTACATATCACCTATCTTCATTTTTGTTCAGCTTCAACATAGACCTACTGCTGGAAATAACGTCCTCGTTGACTAGATTTCCTCCTCTCAGGAGGTTGATTTATCGACTCAGAATACTCAGATAGCATAGTCGTGTTTGGCACAGATGCTGATAAAGTGCACAGTATTTCGGTAGTACTGAGCAACAATTTCAGGAGGTTTTGAATGTTTGTCCCCCTCTAAATGCAAGTTGTTGCTTCAGGACTGGCCTGCATCAACGCCTGAACTAAGGATAGGGAGTGAAGTAATCGAACACGTCGACAACTTCACTTATCATGGAAGTCTGATCAGCCCAAATGAGTTGGTGTCTGACGAAATCTCAGCATGGATTCAGAAAGCTCGTTTGGCTTTTACCAGCTTACGTCACCTATGGCGAAGACGAGTATACTGCTCAGCAGTTCGCCCTGTTCTACTTTACGGCTGCGAAACGTGGCCATTAGTGTTGTATCGTATGAGTGCGTACGCCCTATTTGATATATGAACGTGATATGACCGCATAATTAGGGAAGAGCGAATTTATTGATCGGAGCAATGATACATAAAATCGTATGATCAGTCTTGATTGCTTGTCGGTCCCGCTTTCTGCCTAGCCCAGCCAATTAAGTTCAGAACACCAATAACAGCCTCGGCAATATGAATCATTATTTACAAACATACTGGGTTTATATATAAACCAAACAGACCACATCGTACCATAAAAATAGCATTTGTACAATAATTGGCCAATGTGGCTGTGAATAAGGGGGAAAGTAATCAATAAATTGATTGTAACTCAAGAATCGTATAACAAAGTTCAAAGGTCTAAATAAAGCTAATGATACGAGAAACATGAATATGAATAGTTTAGTTACGTAACAATTACACAATAGGAAATAGGCATATAACATTTGTCCATAAATAGACCTCAGATTTAACATTCATAATTCACCAGGGGATATAACACCTCCCCTTTCTGAGAAATCCGGATTTTAAATTTCTCGAACTCATCCCCCCCCACGAAAGACTGTTGGATCCTCATATACCCAAGTTACTATCAATGTGACATTATATAAAACATGTTTGTCACATTTAACAGAGAATCCATTAGAACCGACCAGATCATGAGGATCGACGACATTTGATTCGGCGTCACCAGTGTCTGATTCTTCTGAAACAGTTTCCTTGAATTTATTCGGAACCTCATTAGTAGATAATGAATCAGTAGGATAATCAGTATTTATGAAAATCGTATTGGATTCTTGATTATCATTTAATGCATTAGACACTTTTCTCCCATTTTTATAAGAGATTTCAACAGGAACATGTGAATCATCAAAATAACCGCAATCTGGCAGATCAATTGGGAAATCCTGATCATTGGATTCATTAGAAACTTTTTCCGCATCATGACCAGTTCCATTTGGCGCCACTGTATTCACTATACTACTCGATTTGTTTCCCGTTTCTTCGTGGGCGGGTACTGCAGCAATTTCATGAGCAATTAGCAAGACATTGTCTTTCTGTGGACAGCATAATCCACTGTTTGCACGTCCTTTTTCGGGGATAATAGGACTTGGACCGTTTATAGGGCATGTCTTTGAAACAGACAGTACTGGACTACTGGGCTGATCATGTATGACTACTACTTCTGAGCTTAAATTACTGTTTCTCACGGATTCATTGGGGCTTCCCCCGGCATATTCATATTCAAGGGATATAACAATTAGGAATAGAAGATACTCGTAAGTTTCTAGTTTTTGACCACAGATGCCATATAAATATTGCTCGCATCTTATGGGATCACCGGGTAAGTAATAGTGAGGTTAGACACAGGGTATTGGGGAATGATGGTAAATCAGTTGATAAGGTTGTGAGTCTTCATCGACTGAGATGTTTGGGCCACGTGTTACGTATGCCTGAACACCGACTACCACGATGCGCAATGCTGACTGGTTTTGTAGATGGTCAGAAGAAAGTTAGGGGTAGCCAAACTAAAATGTGGTATCAGTTCACAAAGTCACTGACTTCTAGTCTGAGTCATGTTGGTAGATGCAGACTACTTGGTCGGGGTCTGCGCGACTGTCGTAACCAATGGTTGGAGACTGTGGGTGACATGGCTCAGAATCGATCACAATGGCGTAGGTTTATACACTCTCTGTGTTCCCTTAAACCGTAAGATTAAAATCGCATTATATTTTTCTTTCTACCGACCAATTCTTTCTTCCTGTGTCATATTCTTATATGCAATATTTCTTGTATATATTACTACCACTGAAGTGACTACTTCTATGAATTTGGTGTTGATCTTGTTGTGCTAATAAGGTGTGGCAACTTGAACCGATGCATCTGTGTGCCTGGTCCTACGTTGTAGCTGACTGTCTGACATGGTCATCATTCTTCTTCTGTATTCACAAACATGCTTACTAGACTATTTAAGTATTTCGCGTTTCCTTCATTTTTATTCCCTT
This sequence comes from Schistosoma mansoni, assembly GCF_000237925.1. Classification (NCBI taxonomy): domain Eukaryota; kingdom Metazoa; phylum Platyhelminthes; class Trematoda; order Strigeidida; family Schistosomatidae; genus Schistosoma; species Schistosoma mansoni. Next base: position 13,806,113 of record NC_031497.1, read on the forward strand.
ATGTTGTCCTTTTTCTTCAAAATCAACTCTATATTCTTCTCAACTAGTAGGAGTAGACAGGCAAATCACTGGACCTATCAATACTCGGTCTCCAAACGACGCTTACAAATACCCTAAAAGGTCAAAAGAAACGCAAAATCGAATGCCTACCACCAGTGGTCGTGCATCTATAGAACCTGTCACCCATCACCCGGTTAGGACAGGACAAAAGAACATCAGCACGAATTTAGTGTGAGTTATTTCTTGTCTATTCTTCATCAGCTTTTTTACTCTTCTATACGCTATATTGCCTTGCCAATAATATTATTTCGCCACTCACTATCTTACCTTATCTGTAACTAATATATATCTACACTTTTCCGCCTACTTTGGTAAGCAACTATCCTACATTATACCCTTTTTAATGCCTATACTCTGATTGGCAACCTATACCTCACACTACAGTCAATTAAAGCATTGCATCGAAGCCTTACTCACAGTACATAATTTGTAACTATCTGATAAGCTTGTAAAATGGTACTTATAGAAATAGTGTTTTCCAACAGGATGTGAAACACAGAGCATTGTGAGGTAAGATATATATCCAAAATATAAGCATAAATGAACCTAGCATCACATAAGGAGGGAGGGTGGAGTTACTGACCAGCAAGCATTGTTGGTGAGGGTGATGACTTCAATCCACCCGTGTTTGTGGGGCGGGACATTTTGTTTGTATCAGGGTCGTTATGGATTAGAACAAGTCAATCAATCTGTGATATTTAGGTTGTTCTCCTACTTTCACTATTCAGACTCATGTTTCCAATTTTTATGCTGGATTAGCTATTCTACTAAGACAACCTATAACATAATAATAATAATAATATATATTCTGAAAATAATATTTACAGAATTCACACCAGTTTACAGGCATGATCAGATTGTTATAGAAATCAACATTTAATGTAGAGAACAAACATGAAATATAAGAAAGTTTTATGTTTGCTGGTTTAGTAATTGATAAACAGTTTAAATATGGCATATATCACGGCAAGCCAATGCAACACCAGGGAACTTGTCTTTTTTCATCAAGTGGATAGCCTGATGATTGACCAACATTGTTCTGTAAGGTTATTACCAGTGCCAGAGCGAGTTATTATTAATTATCTACAACTAGAGAAAGTAAGATTAAAGCAAAGAGCACGGAACAACAAAACAATGATAGCAAGTAAGAGGTTAAACACTTAAAGTTCCTATAATCTCACTTGTGGAGTAAGATACACTTGCAGGCGCTAGAGCATTTAATGCATTTTCAGAGGAGCAGAAGGCATTAATTGAGCGAACAAACAATGGGAGAGAGTTTAACATACGGATAGTTTGAGGTAAATTATTCCAGAGTCTAGAAAACTTACAGGCAAAGTAATTCATATAGAGAGAAGATCTAGAATATGTTTGTTTCGCTAAAGACAAGGAGTTACGAATGTCGTAATGTGATGCCTTAGCATATTGAGTCGCCTGGCTGGATGTGAAGGAGAGTTTGTTAAGTATTTTGAAAAAGAAGATAAGGTTAAGTTTGAGTCTCCTCTTCCATAAAGGATCAAGCCCTAGTTTACTACACCTCGAATTATATGTCAAGACACTATCAGTCCCAAGAGTACGAAATGTAAATCGTCTCTGTACTGATTCCAGTCTTAATTTATCCTTTATGCGCGTGCTACTAAGGAGAAACGCACAGTATTCGAGGAGTGGTCGAACACAGACTTTGTACATTAGAATACGAGATTCACTGTTATGAAGGTTTCGAGTTATGAAACCTATAAGGCGTTGAGACTTGGACGTTTGTTTCATTATCTGTTCAGTAAACGACAAGTCATCGGAGTACCTAAGTCCTAGATCTACTACTGTGTGTAGCCTAGATAACATTTCACCATTTATGGTAAGATTAAGGTTGAGTGATGTATCACTGAAGCATAGCCAACCACATTTAGCTGTATTGAGCTCCAGCTGCCATTTTGAGCACCACTGTGCTACCTTGTTAAGCTCCGTGCTGATGCAATTTCGAATATTGCTCAGCTCATGTGGATAAAATGAGTACACCACCTTAAGATCATCTGCAAACAAAAGGGACTTACCCACACTAAAACACTCACAAATATCATTAATGAAAACTAAAAAGAGCAAAGGACCTAAGACACTACCTTGAATTACCCCACTTCTAACAGGGACTGCGTTCGACAATGAAGAGTTGATTTTAACTATTTGATGTCGATTGCTGAGGAAGGAATCAAACCAGGCTAGTAACGGGTTTTGGACCCCATGAGATGCGAGTTTACCTATGAGAAGTTGGTGGTTGACCATGTCGAAGGCCTTAGAAATGTCCAGGTATAGCACTAGTACTAGATATCCTTGGCTACGAAGCGAATAGACTAAATTAAAGAAGTCAAAATGACATGTCATACAGGATCGATTTTTAAGAAATCCATGTTGCGAATCATCAATAAATTGTTCAGTCAACAAATAGTTGGATAGTTCGTCACTAATAATTTTTTCCATAATCCTAGAGATAACTGGAGTAATATTTATTGGCCGATAGTTGTTCATGTCAGTGTTATCTCCGGATTTGTAACGTGGTATGATGTACGCGGTTTTCCAACGGTCAGGATAAGAGCCTGATTCCATAGAGAGAGTAAACAGTTTAAGGAGAAGAAGTTGGATATCTGGACCACCATATTTGTAGAGAAATGATGAAATCCCGTCTGCACCGTGACCTTTCGAAACCTTGAGCTTATTTATAACCTTACTAATTTTCAGACATGTGAAGGAGATAGATGTTATTGAGTTACCAGTCATGCATATAACTCTAGAAACAGAGCCATTTATGGATTCTTTGCCATTTGCAAAATTACCACTGAAAAGGTCTGCTATAGTTTTTGGGTCATATATAAAACTATTATTATGCAGGATGCATGGTATATCAACCTTTTGAGTTGATTTAGCACGTTTATTGTAAAGGTGGATTAGGTTTTGCACTTTTGAGCTAGTACGTAGTGCTAATAGCTCTTCATTGATGGCTTTTAACCTATGTTTCTCTTTAATTTGGTTAAAAATTATTGTTATTTGTGTGACTGCCGTGAAGTCGTTAGATTTAAAATAACGTTTCTTTAGGCGTCTTAGTTTATTACGATATTTAGCTGGTATATATAATTCGTAATGTTTACTAATCCTGTAAGTCTTAATTGGTGCACAGGAGTCTAGACAAGAGTTAACAATCAAATAGAATATGTTGATGGCATCTGTCAGACTATTACATGAGAAGAATTCATCCCAGTCTGAGAGTTTGATCAGTGAGCGCAAGAGGTCCCAGTCTGCATGCATATAGTCTCTATAATTGCAGGTTCTTTGAATTGGTCGGTTGTAGGAGGGATAGATGGGGAGAGCACAAGCTACTATCCTATGATCACTGCTTTCAAACTCGTTGTATACTTGTACAGATAGGGGAATGATATCTCTACTAAATATTAGATCAAGTGTATTATCACCCCTTGTTGAGGTACGAACCCACTGTGACCAGCAGTACAGGTTAAGGATTGATAAAAATTCATCATTGCTAGACTGACAACTACCGGTACTCCAGTTAATCCCAGGATAATTGAAATCGCCGGTGATAATCTTAGCACTGAAGTTTAGAGTAGATGCGTGTATAAATGCATCGATAATAAGATCATTCAAATTATCAGAACTATCAGGAGCTCTATATATATACAACCTAGGAGTAGACTATGATTCAGGATACTGATTGATATCCAGATCGATTCTGGTAAACTATTCAAGATACTATCTTCAACTTTGTTTGTTGTTAAGGTATCCAAAGCAAATGTAAGACAACCGCCTCCTCGCTTAGTTTCTCTGTCACAACGATAGAGTCGATAGTTTTGGATATTTAATTCGGAATCGGCCACTGCTGGATAACACCACGTTTCAGTGATAAGTATAAAAGAAGGCTTGGCTAGAAAGGCTAAGGTTCTCAAGGCTGAAATTTTGTTCAGAAGTGAACGTGCGTTAATGAGTAATAAGTTTAAAAAGGGAGTGTGTAGTGTAAAGAAACCGAGAGCATCCTTATCGAAGGTATGAGTTCTAGCTATGCCTGGACTATGGTTCAATGTGTTTGCCGGATCGCATGAGCGAATTGTAGTGCTAGTGGAACAAGGGATCTCTGGAGGCCGAAAAAAAATCCTTATTTTGGTAAGGTTGAATAATTTGTTGTATTTGTTTTGGTGGACAATTAAGACAGGTGCCTACATGTTGGGGTTGCGTTGATGGTGCATAACCTAGTATACCATCTTCACTGCGAGAGTGATGATAAGAGTTACATCTTGCAGGTTTATTATTTATTACATATGGGGGAAACCATGGGGCACGTTGGTTTATTGCCGTCTGTCTAATAGTAGGCCTGCTTCCATGATGGTTGTAGTGGCCTTCTTGTGTAACGTTTGAACGAAACGTGTCCTTATAACCTCCCTTACGATGAGTAGGGTTAAGCATAGTTTCAGAAATTATACTTTTGTTTGGTAAAGCCGTTGAAATATTTTTGGTAATCGGTTTAGAACTAGAAGGTTTTTTATTTACTTTCTTCTTAATTGGTATATTCTTTTTAGGTTTAGCAGTGTTTTTATGAGCCTTCACAATAGAATCAGGTGTACGATCCTTGGCTTCCGATATTACACTGGAAAGAATGACATTAGAGTCTCCATCAGATATGTCCTGGTTATCTAGGGCCACTAGGGGTATGAGAGGCAAACTAACACACTGCATTGGTATATCAGTACACTGACTAACATGAGATAAATCAGCTGCACCAGTGGGTTCAGCTGCTGGCGCGATCACATTTGTTGTGACCTCATCAATGTTATTTTCCTTTATGGTACGCTTTTGTGTTAATCTTTGATTGGTGGTTTTGTCTGAGACTATACGAGCGTGTTTAAACTTCGTATGCGCACAGGCTAGCTGTTCAGATTTTATCAAACGTTCCGCTAATAAATGGGAATCGAATCTAAACAGGATAGGGCACGAGTATTTTTGATGCTTTTTGTTAAGTCGGATACATTGGCATGGACTGTCCTGGAGGTTAGCTGCCTTTAGTATCGAGTTTCTTACAGTTTTAATGGCAACCTTGTCAGGTATATTATATATAATCACGTTATTTCGTGAGATTATTCGCTTGGTGACTTCGCTAGCCATCGAGTCAATAACGGATTCTACTTTGATCCTGTCTTCGAGTTCAGAAGGAACTATATCCTTTGACAACAGCAGTCGAAGGGGTGACAGTGTCTTTAGTTCTAGTTTAAGGTCATCATGCTTTAATAAAGAGCCTGCAAGTGACTCCACTTTAGAACGCATATCACTTAATTGCTTATAGACAGCGGCTAATTCGCTCTTAATAAGATCGATACCATCTGTTCGTGAGTTGGAACTCATTATTAAGTTAGACATAGAGTCATCCAGCAACATGTGTGGAATAAGTCCACTCCCACTATTATCTGGTGCAACAGGAGTTGCAGAGCATGGGGTATAGGTAAGACCAGAGTTGACATCTGAAGAACTAGGACTTTTTCGAGCACCTTTTTGTGTCAGTCGAACCATTTTTCTTCAAGGATTAACTGAATGTTATTATTGATTAATAAACTAGAGTTTAACGATATATAAGCACTTTGTAATATATACCGTGTGATCGTAACGCAACCTTCAAACGTACCGCAATAATCCGCAATGCTAACTCGGACTTTTACATGAAAACTGTGTGGGAGCATCGGATGATGGAAAAAACAGACTGTGAAGGGTATGGTTGTTATTTTACTTAATACTCTACTCTCTATATGCATTATCTGTTCTAATAAACAGTCTTCTTCATCCCAATCTTGTCTTCCCTTCTTTTGTTCGAACCTACTCCACCTTGTTAAATATCGCAACTCATTGCTTTTTATTACTGCGTTCTCTCGTCTGGAGCCCCTGATCACATTTCACTGTAGCAACATGAGATAGTATCAATCTAATCTAATAATTTATCATACCTCCGTCTGTACCTCTATTAAATGCTAAGCATTGTTTATCGCTCACACCCAAGTGCCTTGCTGCTCCTCGGTTTCTTTTTTTTCTCTTTTCTCTCTTGAGAATCTTGCTCTGAGGGCGAAGTTGAGGAACTCCTGACATCTGGAACAAACTCGACGTAGGCGCTTTCCCAAGGTCGTAGCTCGCACCAGGCGCTCCACAAGTCTACTTCATAACAACTATAAACTTAAAAAGCTGCATTACATAAATACTTAGCACGACCAAAATCCCAATACAATTTTAGCCGAGATTGGATCTGGTGTATAACGTGGACGCGATGCCTTTTTGGAAAATATTTTGAAGAATACACAGTATATCTGGGCGAATGAACCGCTATTAAATTCCATAGATTATATTTACTATACAACCCTGCTTGGGACACGTACTGTGGACCAGTATATGTCGTAACTTGTAGACCATGCCTGTAAAAATGGCGTGTACATGCCCCTGCAGAAGTATATTATCATTAAAGTAAGTAAAAGCATTTTGTGAATTGAAGTGATAGATATACAAACTATCTAAACTTGGTTTAATAAATAATAATGAGAGTATATGAACAATCACGTCAGCTTCGTTCGTCTGTGCATACCAAACAGTTTTATTATTGACAATACATAAACTCAAAGTCCTAATTCAAGATACTATTAAAACGGAAACAGTTTTTATGAACTGTAAGTTCGTATAGATACGTAACCACGTCAGTCACAAGCTTACTATCATTCACAAGTAGCTTATCGGCTGACAAGTTTTCGGACAAATCATTCTGTGGTTGAAAGCGTGAGTCAATTGAAGCTAGACCACCATCGAAAACCTGGAAGCACTGGACGGCCGTTTCGTCCTATTATGGGACTCCTCAGCAGTGCGCATCCACGATCCCGCACTCGCGAGATTCGAACCCAGGACCTACCAGTCTCGAGCCAGAGCCCTTAACCGATAGACCATTGAACTGGCATCCAACGGTGTTAATGTCTAACTCCAACTCATCCACAAAGTTGAGCAGCCGTTCACCAATTGTCTTCAGTGAGTTCCTATCTCACAACAGACGTGGTTTGAACTCAACTGGTCACTGCTTTCAACTATGAAAATACTAAATCTCCACAAAACCCCTTCTAATAATTAATAAAATCATTTTGTATCAAACCAGAGATGTCATTGTACATAGGTTCCTGTAGTGTTTAGATAATACTCGTCCTGAATCGATATGCCCTTGGAGGGCTATAAGGTTCCCAGAACAATTGAACGGATACTAGATGTAGAATATTCTCCCGTCTTATTTCCCACTTGTTTTTAATGTTCTCTTTCGGTTACTGATACATCTTCACTTTTTAAATGTATCGCGAACCAAAACAATCGAAAGCTTGTTCTTTTAAATATGCCTAATTATAATTTTACTAAAAAGAAGACAAAAATTAACGTGTTTCTACACCCTTATAGAAATGTATATGCATTTTTCTCACCAAAATATCCTAAAAGGACGAGTTTCTGTGTTTAATTCATTTCCCTCTTTTGCATGGTTTATTTACACATACATACCAATTGTGATGACCCGAAATTCCAGTATTTAGTTTGAACACAGAGCTCCTTAACCAAAGCTCATCAAGTTAAGCAAGCTACATTGTTTCATACAACGTACGAAGCGTTTCGAAGTGACTCCATTTAAATTATATCATAACACAAACTCTATGCTCAATTTTACCGTTCCTATTTAGGAAAGGAAACAAGTCATATCAGAAGTACAAAATATTTGGAACGGTTCAGACTGTGCTATACAGTGCCAGGTTTCCCTAGCACAAAATAGCATGCTAAATAGCAAAAGAAGTGGTTAATAAATGAGTGCTCGGTACGTGAAAACCATTAGGGACATTCTTAACTAGATGGGACCAAATTTCTACCTGCGGGAATTAAATTAGCTTTTTCCAGCAGGCAATCAAATGTCGGAAATCATCAACTGAACCACGCCATAATCTTGACTTTAGTCAAACATGGCTTCATTGCCGATGGCCCTACGACATGCAACAGTAAAATTAGGTAGTAAAGATAAATCTTTGACCAAAGCAAAACAGTATGAGTTCAAAAGTATAATACTAAAGGACGTAAAACGTTGCTGCAAGAAACCTGAGTAAAAGTTAAAATACGGGACAGAGAAAAAGACAAGAAACAATACTGTTCAATAAAACACTTCGATGGGATTTTCAGAGTATTCTTTCTGTTACGCCGGCCACCCAGATCTCTTCAACTACGTAAATACACTTTTCTTAGCTAACTAGCCTAATTCAGTGGGAAGTTCAGAACACATATCAGTAAGCCCATGCACTCATAAACAACCTAAAACAAGGTGTTATTCCTCACTCACTAGAAAATAAATCCCTCTCACATCTCTTCTTTTGACCCCTCGTTTCGTAGTACAATAACTGTTCTTACTTGATCATCTTCGGCTATCTTGCAATCATCAACTAGTCCCACTGGTCATGAACCGTGAGTATAAGGGCCATTAGCCACCAGGACAAAGTCCCCTTCCCTCAAGTTTTTATGTTTGCGAAGCCATTTTCTCCTAGCTTGCAGTGACGGAACTTATCTCTTCATATACCGACACCAGAAGGCATTAGCAATGCAGTTCACCTGTCTCCACCCTTTCGAATACACATACCTAATAGTGCATAACATCCCCAACCCATCACAATCTCCTAGTTGCAGTAGCATTTTGAGCGTGAACGCTAGGTTATCCTTTTTATTAGTCACAGGAAAGGCGAGAAGGTTATTCAATACTATTTTCGTTCTCACAGAAAAGCCACTAAGCTCCCGTCGTGTAAGACGTGTTCGTTAGAAATGGCTGGCGGAATCCTTCAAACAGAGTGTACCGATCCTTCCCAAACTCCAACTCGATGGCTAGCTGGTGTGGGGTTAAAATACAGATGTCGTGAGTTCGTTTATTCTGGCCTTGTCTCACACGCCCATATTATTTTACTGTTAGTAAGTTGTTTCAACAACGTTCGTTCCTGTCACTGTAGACTTTTTTGGAGTCCTTATCTTCCCAACGCATTTAGGCCGTTGTAGCGTCAAATAAATCCCAAAATAAATAGTTCTGTAAGTGTTTGACATTGGATGCTGACCACATTAGTTTTAATGGACTCACATAGCTGAAAGCGCTCGATCACACATCCGCACCAGATCACGAGTGGGAACACCGTGCTCAACATTTTCTGCAATCGCTAGCCAGTCTAGATAAGTCGGTCCTCGATATATTGATGGCCTATCAAATATATCTTCGAACCTCCTCGCTTCTGACTTTTGATTTCACTAGATGGGTACGACTCATAGTAGGTGTTACTGGTTAAGGCGTTGCCAAACTCTAAATACCTGTGGCATCTTCACCGTTATGAAAGACTAGTGATGATGCAACGAATATTCTAGTTTTACAACTGGATACCAGTAGCACCTTCTATGTTTGATCGTTCCCAGTCAGATAGAAATCAGAAGTCAGACGAGAAGAGGCAGGAAAGATATATTTGATTCGTTACCAATATATCGAGGACCTTTTCTATAAGCTGGCTAATGAAACGTAGGAGCTGTGTCCCACGCTGTGTTGAAACGTGATCTGGTGCCGATGCATGACCGAAAGCCTTCAGCTAAACAAGTCCACTTAAACAACGTGGTCAGCATCCAATGTCGAACACTTAATGAGCTATTGATTTTGGGGAATTATTTACAGCTACAGATCACTCCCCTCCTAGTGAGGTAGTGATGCCACTAAGACGTGACCAGCCAGAAGTTTAAACCCAACGAGTTTGTCGTTGGTAAACACTCTTCTGATAGCTTGCTTCGTTTAGCAGCGTCTGGTCGTCTTTCCTTAAACTATGGGACCAAAATGTACAACGTAGCAATAAAGAAATATAGTACAATGAAAATTTCGGTTCCTTGCGAAACTTCGTCGTTCTTTTCCAGCCGTCCTGGAAAAGAGGAAAAATAAAACGTGTGAGTGCATGTCGAAAATACACTCGTACTTGCGTAAGGACACAAGATGAGCGGAAAAAAATAAACTGATACACTTACAAACAGCGTAAAAGCGATCGGAAAAAAAGGTTTTCTTTTGGTTTTTTTCAATATATAAATATATATATATACGCTCAAAAAAATGTTTTTTTTGTTTTTTTTTATATAAATAAAAAAATGAGCATATTAAAAAAAATTTATAATAAACTTTGAAAGGGTAATTCAAGATAAAGCTTATGTCCTACGTGCAATATTCGTTAAGATGTTCTGGAAATCTTATTCGTCTTCCAGAACGCGTTGTTTTAGGTTTATCTATCGACGTTGACGGAGTATCAAGTTGTGTGTCGGTTGTCGTGTAGGGTACTACGAGTGTAGGAGCCGTGTCGTACGTTTGTATCGAAGGAAATTCGACGTAGCTAGGGTTTCCTTCTAAGTACGCTGCTTTTAAGCGATCGATACTGATGCTATCGTTCGTGCCGTTCTTATCGACTACATAGTACTTGGGTTCGCGTTGAAGAACTTTGAAAGGTCCTTCGTATGCTGATTCGAGAGGTCGTCGATGTGAATCTCGACGAACGAAGACGTGTGTACTATGTCGTAATTCGGGTTGAACGAAAACATCAGTTGATTGAGGTCGAGTGTGAGCAGGTTTAACTGAACGCATAGCGTTTGAAAGCCTACTCGTGTAAGAGTTTAGATCCATGTTCAATGAAGAAGCTGAAGGATCCACGAATTCTCCTGGGAGTCGGAGTGTCGTTCCGTAAACGAGTTGAGATGCCGTGTATCCAATGTCAGCTTTCACTGCATTGCGGATACCTAGCAAGACGAGTGGAAGAGCGTCTGTCCACTGTGAAACGTTTGAAGCTGATAATGAAGCTTTTAGTTGTCGATGAAAACGTTCTACCAACCCGTTTGCTTGTGGGTGGTATGCTGTCGTTCGGAAGCGCGTGATTCCTAATAGTGAGGTCAGACAACGGAAAAGTCCAGATTCGAACTGGCGTCCGCGGTCTGTAGTGATTGTGGAAGGGCAGCCGAAATTTGCTACCCATCGTTCGACGAAAGCACGGGCCACGGTTTCAGCAGTAATGTCCTTAATCGGTACTGCTTCTGGCCATCGCGTGAAACGGTCTACGCATGTTAGGAGATATGAGTATCCGTTCGAGTCGGGTAAGGGTCCTACTAAATCTATATGGACGTGGTCGAAACGAGCGTCAGGGGTTTTGAAAGAGCCTAAGGGACATTTGTTATGTCTTATGACCTTAGATTTCTGACAGCTTACACAGGAGCGTGCCCACTCCCTCACGTCTTTATTTATGCCAGGCCAACAAAATCGTTCGGCTATAAGTTCGATTGTTGCACGAGCACCTGGATGAGAAAGATTGTGCAACGTATTGAAGACGTTGCGGCGATGATGTTTTGGTACAATTGGACGATCCCTACCTGTAGATGTGTCACAGAGTAAGGTTTCCTTACCTGTTCCCATCTGCCTAATACTTAGTTTAAGAGTTGTCGAGGATAACTCATGCTGAAGATCAATGTCTTCTTTTTGAAGCTGAGCGAGTTTAAGAAGGTCGATTCCTTGGAAACTGTTCAAGGAGCTAATTCGAGACAAGGCGTCTGCGACTACATTGTTTGCTCCAGAAATATGTTGTATGTCTGAAGTAAACTGCGAAATGTAGTCGAGTTGTCGAGACTCTCACGGTGAGTACTTGTCTGAAGACGAACTTAAAGAGAAGGTAAGAGGTTTGTGATCGGTGAAAAGCGTGAATTCTCTTCCTTCGATGGAATGTTGGAAATGCCGTACAGCACAATACATAGCTAGGAGTTCCCTACCGAACGTGCTGCACCTAGATTCCGCGTCTAGCAACCGTCTCGAGAAAAATCCTAAAGGTTGCCACGAGTTGTTAACCCATTGTTGTAAGACTGCTCCGATTGCTGAGTCGGATGCGTCTACTGCGATACTAATGGGCGCTTGAGTGTCCTGATGAGCAAGCAAGGTTGCTTTAGCGATGTGTTCCTTAACTGTGGAAAATACTTTACGGGCTATGTCGTCTAAACTAATTGATTTCGCATTTCCACGAAGTTGATCGGTTAACGGTTTCATTAGGGATGCGCATTTAGGTATGAACCGTCTATAGAAACTTACGAGTCCGTTAAAAGTTCGTAAGTGCTTGATCGTGGTCGGTTCTGGGTAATCCAGAATGGCCGCCACTTTGCTCCTAAGGGGTCGGATGCCTTGGGCATCAATAGTGTGTCCTAAGAAGTCTAAGGAGTTAGTTGCGATTTGGCATTTCTGAATGTTGACAGTAATGCCATGCCTTTGGAGTCGATCGAAAACAATGTCCAGATGCTTGAGATGTGATTCTCTGTCCGGACTTGCTATTAGACAGTCATCAACATACGCATGTACGAAGTTGAGACCTCGGAAGACGTCGTCTGTAAACCTTTGGAAGGTTTGAGCCGCATTTCTTAAACCAAAAGGCATTCGTAGAAATTCGTAAAGACCGAAAGGAGTGATGATGGCGGTTTTAGGAATGTCGTCAGGTGCCATCGGGATTTGGTTATAAGCTTTAACCAAGTCGATTTTCGAAAAGACAGTTGTACCTTTCAAGGTAGCTGTCAAATCGTGAATATGAGGCAGCGGGTAACGATCGGGAATGGTTTTAGCATTCAGACGCCGATAATCACCAGTTGGCCGCCAATCATTGCTGTCCTTTTTAGGGACCATGTGCAATGGGGATGCCCATGGACTATTCGATGGTCGAATTATTCCTAGGTCCATCATGTGGTTGAATTCGTTTTTAGCTAACCTAAGCTTTTCGGGAGCGAGTCTTCGGGCTTTCGAAAATATAGGTGGTCCTGTAGTCGAGATGTGATGTGTAACATTGCTGGTTACACAACTTAATTTCGATTGCGATTGGTATATCCCGGGGTATTTGTCGAGTACTGCTTGGTACAAGGGGTCTATGGCGTGCTTAATCGTGACTGGGGATAACCTGCAACCAGAACAAGGAGTTACGCAAACGGATAACTTAGTGTTTCCGTCTATTAACCTTCGTGAGCGTGTGTCGATGAGTAGATTGTGGTGTTGTAACAGGTCTATACCAATGATTGGCATAGAGACGTCTGCAACAACGAAAATCCAGTGTATGGGTTTGCGTAAACCCACGTTAAGGTAGACGTACCTTTTACCGTAAGTAGCGATCGGCTTTCCGTTTGCCGCCTGTAAACTCAAAACAGACTCGCGAAGTCTGTCGTCGGGATTTGCTGGAAGAACGCTAACTTCTGCGCCAGTGTCGACGAGGTAGCGAACTTTCGTAGTCACATCCGTGACATATAAGAGGCGGCTGTGTTCGCCGGCTACGGTTGCCGTTAACGCGTGCCGGCTGGGAAGTTTCCCGAACTGTTTTTCGTGTCACTCGATTTTGGGGTCGGATAATTGCAAGGTTTCCTGCAGTTTCTGGAAAATTTACCGTACTGGTTATGATACCAGCACCAGTCGGGATTGTCTGTCTCTCGTGGTCGAGAGCCAGATCGCTTACGTGAGGCGCTTCTACGCGGGGTTTTTGACCGACTACGGTCATTGCGAACTCCAAGATATCGTGTAAGCGTGTGACATAGTTCGGCCATGTCAGTCGAGGTCGATTGGGGTTTTTCTTTGATAGTAAAAACCTCGGCCTTAGAAAATTTGGTGATTTCCAAGATTCGATCGGCAGATGCAGCTAGTTCATCTATGGCATTGTTTTGAAATGAAACAAGCACTGCCTGCACCTGTTGAGGGAGTTTAGACAAGAAAAGTTGTCGAAATAGGCCATCATCGAAAGTTCGTTGGCCGATGACTTCTCTCATTCTAAGCAACATGTCCGTCGCAGAACCATGTTGTAAGTCGATATTGTTAAGGAGTTGGTCTAACCGTTGTCGATCAGTTAGGTCTCCGCGTTTTAAAATCGATAGCTTAAGCGATTCGTAAGGTTCGGAAACATCACTAGTAAACATACTAGGTGTTACGTACCTGTTAAACTCGCGCGGTAACGCCTTAACTACCGCGAGGAAACGTGTGCGCGAGTCCGTGATTCCGTGCATGCAAAAATCGGCTTCTGCATAGCAGAACCAGGACTCGATATTGTCGGGCCAAAATGGCGTTAACTGAATCGAAATAGGGGGAATAGACTTTAACTTAAAGACCTTGGGTGAGTGTTCCGTCATAGTAATATAGCTAACGAAAAATGTCTAATTAAAATATATCCGAGAAAAAAAATTCGCGAAAAAAAGTATATCACAATATATAAAATTCAAATAAAGAATAACAATGAATAATAATATTCCAAAATGGAACAGACTCACAGTATATTGACTTGGTGTACCAGATCACGTCGGTCTCACCAATGATGATGCAACGAATATTCTAGTTTTACAACTGGATACCAGTAGCACCTTCTATGTTTGATCGTTCCCAGTCAGATAGAAATCAGAAGTCAGACGAGAAGAGGCAGGAAAGATATATCTGATTCGTTACCAATATATCGAGGACCTTTTCTATAAGCTGGCTAATGAAACGTAGGAGCTGTGTCCCACGCTGTGTTGAAACGTGATCTGGTGCCGATGCATGACCGAAAGCCTTCAGCTAAACAAGTCCACTTAAACAACGTGGTCAGCATCCAATGTCGAACACTTAATGAGCTATTGATTTTGGGGAATTATTTACAGCTACACTAGGTTTAAGATCCTTCGATCATAAAGGTGTTACGGACGAAAGCGTTGTCAAGCCCTAAATATCAGTGACAACGCTAGGTTTTATTACACAAAATATAGCCAAGTTCTGGAATTTCCCTTAAAACACGTCAGGCTTGTTTCTAAAAAACTTAAAGATCGCACAAGCATTTGGAGTTTGACAACACTTTAACCAGTAACACGTTTTATAATCGACACGTGCCGCCCGAGCGAAATTAAACGTCAGGAGCTAAGAAGTCTGAAGATATATTCGACGGAATATCAATATATCGAGAAGTGATCAATCTAAACTGGCGAGCGGTTGTAAAAGATGTGGCGCACGGTGTACCCACTCGTGGTCTGGTGCGGATGCATGACCAAGCAACTTCAGCTGAGATGTGTCCAGTAAAACTAATGTGGTTCACATCAAATGTCGAAGAGTTACAGAACTATTTATTTTGGGAATTTATTTACCGCAGCAAATCCATTGTATATTTTTTTAAAACATTTAACTGAGCTTTGTATGTAACGTAGTCCAGTCAAACATATCAAATGTAAAACACACATGCCAATCACTTAAATTTGTGATTTCAACAATCATTTACTATTTTTAACTAAGTTGGGTATTTCGACTTTAAATCCAATCGTAAAATACACTACATGCTATATTTACTCAAGGTCTGAAAAAGTATTTTTACAAATTCGGCTCACGAATATATCAGACGATGGATCTTTCGAGGTTAATGAGTCGTTGACATATTTATTCCTTTTAACTGTCAAATTGTGAGTTTCACATATTCCAAAGCTTATTGGCGCGGTTTTTGCTAAACCATACGTGGGGAGACTGAAATGTCAAGTGGTTGTGGAGATTTTTATAGCGTTCAACAACAAAATACTTTATTGGTAAGTTTTTGAAGTGCAAAGGAATGTTCAGATGTACAATAGCCTTTATGATTTGTATAATACTTATTGTAATAGCATAAGATATGAATCGTATCCGCATATATGGCGCGGCAATTACGGTGTTTAAACACGGTTGCTAAATGCATATATTATCTGTCTTGCCGTTCATAGTTATATTATCCGAGTTTCTTGCTGTTTTCTTGTCGTTTTTTGTACTACGTAGGAATTATCAGCTTATGACTAATCTCAGCTAATTCTTCTAAGAATCGCTTCAACCGTTTTCGGTCACTGGATGTTATCAATCCATACTTTTTACTACTTAGTCTCATTTATTCGTCTTAAGTCATTTCTCATCTTGTCGACTTGATGTTGTTGTGATATATTGTGAAATCTGTTCAGCATACATTTGTGGCAGGTTATATGCTGATTCCCAGTTAACCAGTCGCAACGGAAACCACTGTGCTTACGTATATCGGCTCAAGCTGCTGTACCTAATCAGCACACAGAGATGAAGACTTCCAGGCCAAACCCCAAAATAGTAGAGGTTTTATTAGTAAGAGAGATGATTCACGAAAATGTAAATTAGTGGAACGAAAACCATAATTATGAGGAATTCAGAAGCTTAAAATACGGAGCAACTTAAGGGATAGAAGGACATGCATCGTTGTAAACAGTTTTGAATCATATTCAACGCACCCTTCCGTCTACTCATTAATTCCTCACTTTATTTCTGAGCTAAAAAAGCAGTTTATGAATGTTCCGTTCAAGTGCAATGTGTATGCTACTCTTATTTCCTCGTGACTAGTTTGAGAATAAAGACTATTTACACTGATAAGTATAACAGAAAAATGGATGCATCTGTGCTATTGCGAACGGTTTTGAGCCACTTTATTCATACTTATCGTAGACCAGCAATCGTAGTGTTTCTTGATATCAGGGTTGCCTTCGATTCGTTGGACAGGACTGTTCTCTGGGATTTTCTATTGAAGAAGGGTGTGCCTGAGAAGTTTATCAACATCTTAAAGGCCTTGTATACGAACACCTCAGGCAGAGTGAGGGCATACAACCACCTCTCTCCCTTGTTCCATCCGAGCAGTGGGGTTAGGCAGGGTTGCCCAATCTCACCATTCCTCTTCAACTTTGTCATCGACGACATCCTGGAAACAGCTCTGATGGATGTAAGTAATGGCGGTGTGGATCTGCTGCTTGGAGAAAGACTTCTCGACCTTGAGTATGCGGATGATATTGTCTTACTGTGCGATAATGCCCAAGGCATGCAATCCGCACTCAATCAGTTTGCAATCAGTGTCCGCAGGTACGGCATGTGCTTTTCACCCTCCAAGTGCAAAGTACTCCTACAAGACTGGCAGGATTCTAATCCTGTACTCACTCTGGATGGTGAGCAGATTGAAGTAGTTGAGAAGTTCGTGTATCTAGGTAGCTATATAAGTGCTGGTGGCGGCGTGAGTAGTAGGATTGATGCACGTATAACGAAAGCCAGAGCAGCTTATGACAATCTGGGCCATCTTTGGCGCCTTCGTGATGTTAGTCTGGCTGTAAAAGATCGGATCTACAACGCATCGGTGAGAGCAGTTTTGCTTTATGTTTGTGAAACCTGGCCTCTCCGAGTTGAGGATGTTAGACGACTCTCTGTGTTCGATCATCGTTGTCTCCGAAGGATTGCTGACATCCAGTGGCAACACCATGTTAGTAATGCAGAGGTTCGGCATCGTGTGTTCGGGCGCAGAGACGATAGTTCAATTGGTGTCACCATCTTGAAACACCGATTTTGGTGGCTTGGACATGTTTTACGAATGTCGTCCCAGAGAATTCTTCGTCGTGCATTATTTGCCGACTCTGGGACTGGTTGGAAAAGGCGGAGAGGTGGTCAGTGTATGACATGGTGTCGTGGTATGAAAGAAAGCTGCAAAGGGCTAGCTTCTGTTGGTCCTTCACGACTCCCTGGCTGGGGTCCGAGAGATAGTGCAACACAGTGGCTAGAGACGTTATCAGATATGGCTCAGAATAGAAGCCAGTGGCGATCCTGCTGTAACCTTCATAAAGAGTGGCTATAACTTCCTTAACTGAGAGAGTTCTTCTGGTTGTACATTTCAGTTCCCCATCATTACTCCTCTCTTTTTTCCTTTTATATATACGCATCTTCCCCTTTCTCCTCCTATTCTCATTATTTTGTGTGGCGCATATGTATCCGGTGCCCTTTTTACAAATATATGTGATTAAATAAATAAATTCACTGATTACGATAATCGTGCGTACTTCAACCAGGTAGTTGAGATCTATTGACATAGTTAAGTCCAATAGTCAATGATTTCATCAAATAATAACATGCTTTGGTCTTGCCTTCCATAGATTTGTCCCAACTTACTCCCACACTAGACATCACTCAAGGTAGGCGTAGTTGGGCATACGTAACAAATGTCCCGACTACTAGGTACTTTTCCCCATTTACTCATCCTGGCTATACACTAATATATGTTTATTAACAGTAAAACCGATGTTAATCAAGGGGTAATACGTTAAGTGACTTATATACTCAAAACTACTTGTGTAACTAATAGTTCTGATAATCTTCGTCTTCCTATTACACTATCGAAATTTATCAAAGGGACTAATTGCTTCAACTAACTAAGTAATTAAAAGTGTGGATGGGATAATAATACTCAGAGGTATTATCTTGTCATTTAATTTTTATAGGATTAAAAAATTACGCAAAACTAGTAGGAGTCGAGATCTCGTTATGAAATCGGATTTTGATTAGGGTTATGTAAGTATGTAAAAATGTGTCACTTGTAAGGAACGTGGAACCTGACACATACATACGTCGGCTCATGTTCGCACACCACATAGCAACGGTATGAACTTATCAAAACAGTATTATGTCTGTTCATAATGGAAAAGATTATGTATGAAGAACGTTACAAGGGTTGTTATTTAAGCACGAAATTAAATGGTTACAACTCGAAAAATAAAGGGAGTGGTTATATAAATTTTTCTTGAACACCGAAGCTTAGTTTGTTGAGCTAATTACCGATTACTCTTGTAATACACAACACACGCGTTAAAGAAATGGTAAATTAGGTGATACGATAAGTAACTTAAATATCTATATTCAGGTCACCTGGACATTCGACGTCAGTTAAATGAGCATGTATACATCATTCTAGTAAAATAACTTTTTTGCTCCATTCACTAAACTGCGTGCTTCTGCTTGTATCAGTCTAGCTTAAGAATTGCTTTCTTAAAATGTCTTCATATTTTATAGAGTCGTTTAAAGTCTGATTATATCAATACTGCTATGTACTTTGCTCGTTTGGGAACACTGTTCTGCTGTGTCGTATTCTTCTTTGCGCCAATTTTTTCTCGTTCACATCCGTCAGATCTGGAGGTTTGGTATCGAAGAGCATTATTAGCAAGTGCGGCGACTTCAGCACTACGTTTGCATCAACGAATAAAAAGTTTAAATACAGGTTTCTCTCGAGAAGTCCTAGAGGTCTTAATATCTGAGGATTCTTCCCACTACTTACTGTTCTCCATCATGTTTGCTGTATTGCCACCAGTTACAGGTATCATTTTTAGGCTGTTAAATATGTACACCTTTTTGTCGCGGTATTTATGATAAATATTTGTTTGCCTTGTCGCTTAAATATTTTGTGAAGAGTACTTTTCTGTTTCTGCATTATACTGCTGGACCATCTATCTAACGCCACTCATTTTCAGTTTAATATAGTCCTAAACTACGTTTCTACACCTCACATGTTTTGATTCAAGTGTGCTATTATCCAAAATTTTCTGTAGGACAACTAAAGTTCACATAAAAGATGCTGATTAGTTTCAGTTTGGTATGTGTCTGTATTGAGTGAATCGTTTTCCTCGAAATTTAACTTAGTATAACTTTCTTTAGTTTATGTATGTATCTAATCGTAAAGTTGTGCTGTTATGCTAGCAGGTCTCATGGAGGTTTAAATATTTGACGAGTATTCATATTATCTGAAGTCATTGATATTTCGTTTTCAGACTGAATATTTTAGTGAGAGTTCTTTTGCTATGATTCCATTTTCAGAATTATATTTAAGTGAGGTATTCTATTCTACATCTACCACTATGGGATTTAGATCGACAACTGCATCTTGGTGTTAATGTGGTATGGCAAGTCGAACTGATGTACGTACGTGCGAAGTTCTACGTTGGGACTGACTGAGGTATTCCATTTATTGGCAACTGTGTTTCCCAGAATTTATAATTCATTTAGTAGTAGGTGAAATAAATTGAACGGATAACCAGACTAGAAAATATAATAAATTTAGGAGACTAAAGAACAAGCACGACTATTGACATTGTGATTTTCAAGTAGCCATATGTCATAGTAAATAATAATAGGGCTTAATTAACGATAGTAAAGTAATAAAGATAAGATGAATGACAACTGGATTATAACTGAAGGTATTCAAATTCAGTGAATTGTGGGAAACAAGATTGTGTTTTATCTTAAAAACTATACAACCGTGAGTATAACACTATATGGTCATGGTCAGTTACATTTTCTGGTATAGTTATTCGTTGTTCTTCAACTAACTATACTGAAAGGCGCTCCCTAACAGGTGGACAGATGTGCCTTCATAAACAACCCATGTATCTAACTCAGTAATATCAAGTTCGTCTCATTAATCACTCAAAGTGGTTTGTCCCCTACGCAAAAATATAACGAGCGTCTGGCATAGAATACTCGTGCTGAAAAGTGGGAAGAAATAATATTTTTCCTTGTTAAAATGCATGTCTCTGTATCTGCTGTTCTCAAAGTTTTGTTTGTTTGTTTTTGTTCTGTTCTTTCACTACTGTTGACATTTTTACTCTTACATTTTATTTCTCTTATCGATATCCTCTTACTGTCTTGATCTTGATTAGGTATGGCTTTGTCTAATTCATATTTATATTGTCCCCTTCTACGTCTGTCATGGTTAGGTTTCTTTAGATGCTTGGAAAGTAAGTGATTTGACTTTCAACATTGACAGCCAACATTGCTACTATGTTTGAATGTTAAACGTTTAATTATACCAGTCATTCTCCGTTACAGCCTCATTTATTCGCATTCAGTTTCAAGTTTTTTATCCTCAATTGAACTGTGCTACTGGGACCGTAATTAACGTTTTTCAAGCCAACTTACATAAGTTTTAACACATGAAATTTTCTCTTTTGATTTAGTTTCATTGGTTCCGATCTTCTTATTCGCCCTTTTACATGTGGCTAGCTTCACGAGGGTTCTTTTAAATGTAAGTTGTTTTTAAAATTCGTCATCGTTTATATCTCGGGATTTTCTCAATTTATTTTCATAATAGGGATAATTATAAGTGATTGTACATCATATCCTATAATCCTTTGCTACAGTACTAAGCTAGCATCCATTAGTTCTGTTTTTATCCTATTTTTTAAACTCATTCGTGTATCAGTATCATATTAAACACAATATTCTTATATCTGAAATGGGTTCATAGTAATTGGTTTCGGTCAACAGAATATGATAGCAACATTTTAAAAATAGAAATAAAAACCTCCCTTTTCCGTTATTTCTGTATTCTGTCGAACTATCCATTTAATTTCTGATTTTTTATTGAGAGATTGTTTTAGTCCTCGATTATCTTTACTTTCTGTACGGTATTTTGAAAGTTGTTTAAATATAGATGACTAATGATTAGCACTAAAACCTAGAACACGCTTTTCGTTTTATTTGAAACAACCGCATATATCTGGATCCCAATGCTAATTTTCACTCCAGGATTCAAACGCAGTGCCTTTTGCTTGTTACTGAATGATACTGTCAAGGGAATCCGCTCAGGAGGCACTTATGCCAAAAGAGACTGATTAAAATCCAGTCCTCAACACTAACAACGAGAAAATACAAACGAAATTTAGTAATAAAAATTGTTTGTTTACATCAAATGTCCTCTCTTTCGACCACTATCGCTTCGTAAATACATAATCGAAAATCAGGGCTATAAAGAAATAATTAGCTGTGTTTCTATACATTCATTATCCACTGGTTGCAATGTCTGTTTTTCAAGCCTCAGTTGGAAAGACGTTTTTAAACAAAACTTTCAACAAGGTACACAAACAATCAGTCCATTTGATAAAGTTCCTCATCTTTGTAAATCTCATTATAAGCACAAAAAAATATTTTACTTCTTTGTTTATGCTCCAGGCATCTGTTTCTCTGAATAGTGGCGGAACGAGTGATGGTTCGGATGCTCCAGTTGGTTCATCGAATATGTCATGTGTGCATCATATACTACAAAAATTGATTGTTAAAGTGAATGCCCATGATCAAAATATCTTACGTATAATTGCCTTAAATGAAATCATGTTGATGGTAATCTGTATATTTATGGCTGTTTCTGGACCTAGAATTTTTATCCTTCCCTTTATTTATTATCCATTCTTGAAAATGCGTTATAATTCAAGGCGTAATCCTTATACTCGGTAAGTTATCAACTGTTGATATGTTATTTAACAATTGCCGTTTATTGTTTTCTGCCAAAAATGATTCAATGACCCTCATTAAAGCTTCAAACATACCGCTACTCAATAAGACTAGTACTCATTGCATGTTACTTGTGTTTGCTCCATCTCTTATATTTCTAATTTTCGGTGTGAAGTAATTATATGGTTTGTCTTTCCAAACACCTTAGAGACGGCAAAACATTATAATCCAGACAGTAAAAATGAAATAGGAAAGTTGGATAAGATTGCTTTTGGACAGATTTCTTTCTGTTCACATTATCGTCGTAACTTCATCGTCTGCATATGTGCTGTTTGACGTCTTGGTGAAATCTGGTAATAGCTAGGTTTCATGAAATAGTTTTTTCAAAGTTCTCATTACCCATAAGTAACTACTTAAAAAAAGAGTTTCAAGGATATCAAGGGTCACACTTTTGTTTTGTTGCGATTTTATGAGGTTCGATTGGAAATTTTACAGTGTGCTCGTAATTATTTTAGTTAACCTCAATAATTAGTATGAATGATGTGTAAAGACCATAATGCTTCAATTCCTACTCAAATATTTTGTATAATTATGTATTAGCAGAAACTTTTAAGTATTTTATCCGGGTTCAAACTTTGTTGTTTTACGTATTATTTCTTTACAGTAACGCATTTTCGGAACTGCGTGTAGCACTTCAGAATGTAGCTTATCATACTAAGTGTCCAGCACTTATTTCTCGCATAATTTATGGTCTCATCAATATTGTATCTCGTTTGGGAACAAGCGGTTACGCTAGAAACTAGGTGGGAATCTACCTGCTCGTGTTGTCTTTTCCTGTTTTTAGTAAGTTTGGTTTGTTTTAATTATTCGGCCTAGTTTTTCCCCGTTTTATCATATCGAGGTAAAAAATCTCAAAAGTGATCACGAGCTTTTTCTGTTAATGTAATTAGTCTTAACGTAGAACCTGATACATATATACATTGGTTCAATTTGTCGTGTCCCATTTGCGCAGCGAGATGAGACTTATCAGGCAAAATCTCAGAATGGTTTAGGTAGTAACAGTATCAGTGGTAATGAGAAAGACTAGTCATTAAATATACATTCGAGACGAAAATATAAATTAATGAGATAAAAATACTAAAGGTTATAAGAAATTTAGAGTCGTAGGATTTGAGGAGAGGCAAAGAACGGATTCATCTGTGCCATTGCAAACGGTTTTGAGCCACTTTATTCAAAGTTCCTATTCACTGATTACGATAATCGTGCGTACTTCAACCAGGTAGTTGAGATCTATTAACATAGTTAAGTCCAATAGTCAATGGTTTCATCGAATAATGACATGCTTTGGTCTTGCCTTCCATAGATTTGTCCCAACTTACTCCCACATTAGACATCACTCGTCAAGGTAGGCGTAGTTGAGCATACGTAAGGCATGTCTTAACTACCTCAGTTGATGAAGATTTACTACTTTTTTCTTTATCCGGTACTCTGTTTCTAACCCAGTTATTGCTTATTCGGTGCTCCGGAAATTCATGAGCAATACTTTGTTGACACCTGTGGTCGAATACCGGTAAAGCACGAATATCCTTTCCTCTTAATGACCATGTTTTACATCCATAAAGTAGAACGTAGTGAAATGCTGCGCAATAAACTCACCCTTTGGTTGAAAGACGGATATCTTGCTCAAGCCACGAGTGACTCAAGTTAGCAAAAGCCAGTCGAGCGTTCTGAATTCTTGCTGAGATTTCGTCAGACATCAGACTCTCAGGACTGATGAGGCTCCCAAGATGATTAGAGCGGCCGATGGGTTCAACTACTTAACTCTATATCAGTAATTCAGGCGATGACGCAAGTCAATCCGGAAGTAACGTGTCTCATTTGGAGGAAGAGAACCGCATCTCAAACATACTTGCATTGTTACTTATGTTGGTCAGAAGATTGCATCTTGTCAGAGTCTTCGCCAAACAGAAGTATATCATCTGCGTCACGATGTAAGTCTACTAGTAGGAGACCAACCCTTGAAAAGTCAGACAATGAAATTTATCTCTAAAAGCATGTCTGTAACATTTAAATAGAAATGGTAAAGGCGGAAAACTGTGACAAACGCCATCTAAAGTAACCAATCCCGATGACAGTTCGTCACAACCTGTGCCTCGACTAGTAGTGTTTGAGCAGAGAGCCTTCACAGTGTTAATGTTCTCCTTTGGTACACCTTTCAGTGATAGACACAGAAACCTCATGATCAACGGAGTCAAACGCTGCTTTCATAAAGTCAAGGAAAACAACTATAGTTGGACGTCGAAAAGCGCCTCTATGTTCCGGAACCTACCAAAGGGTGAATATTAGTCCATACATCCACGTCCAGGTCTAAAAGTAGCTTAGTTTCCTCTGGTTTGCTCTTCATGAGACGGATATTTTAGACACTGTTTTACTTAAACGGATTCGTTTGTGATTGTTACGAGAGGATTTTTGTCATTTCTTAATAAGGTGGGACGATCAGTGATCGAGACCAGTCAGATAGGATTACGTCCACTTCCCAGATTCTAGCTAAGATTTCAGTTAATTTGACTTCCAAAACCGAACCACTACCTAAAATTCTCAGGAGTTAGTTTGTCTGGCTCTGTTGCTCTCCATCACTTTGGATCACTTGTAGCCCTTTCCACCTCACTAGGAGTTAGAGGACTTACATCAGTTTGCGATTTAGGTTACTTGGATTTAGTGGGCAACTAGTATGTGGCTGAAGGTCAGTCGAATTGTCCCCTAAAGTGTTCCGCCCATTGGTCTAATCAGAGACGCTGCATAGATCGATGGCGCGAGACTCTTGTACCCTAGTTAACGAAGTCTGTTGTTGTAAGGATGGCTCGTTGGCAAACTCAAGAAGCTCAGAAAGAGCCGAAGACATTCCATCCAATCACTACTAGAGGAATATTCTAGAATATCGACGTGTAGCTCCCCTACTGGATAAATAAGAAGGCCCCCCTACGTGCCTATTGGCTGTCCGAAATGATGATTTATTTTCGGCCAGAAAACTTTAAATACATGAGATTTTTGTACTATATTTGACACTTTGGAATAGCATTCCTACTTACTAGTCTTCTGTTTTCTCATTTTGCGACTGGGGAGAGATCTAGCGTTCGAGTGCTCAAGTATTACGCTACATACTACAAATCCAAGTTCGAGATATAACAGTTGTCTTATCTGATAGTTTCACTATTGAACACCACATTACGTAGTTTATAGCGTAGTTTTAGGGAACCAGTAATAACATTTCACGCACTCGACGCAACAGCATCGTTGTCTGGTCGTGGTGCTAGAGATATGAGAGAAGGGTTGGTTGTGGGGAAATATTATTAATAGATAAAGGAGGGATTCAATCGTCTACAAGATAATCTCGGGTGCTGATAGAAGTGTGAAAGTGGTTGTCACTTCCCGGTTAACCACACCATGAAAGGATATTTCTTCTTGAAGGATCTGAAGAAGAAGCTAGTTTTGTGGTGGTCTTAGTGATCTAGGAGTATGACCTCAGAGCCCAAGGGCAACTGTTTTAGACCGGCCACTCATGGCCTTTCTATGGAAAGTTTGTGGTGTACTGGCTTCGTCCTATCTCTGGTTGTAGTGAATGAGAACACATGTGAGGACAACCAACTTTATATTTAGCACAAATTACAACGTTACTTGGTAAAATGCAAAAACCATACTATGATACTCTATTTGCAAAATGTTCTTCAATTGCCTCAGGCTTCATTGTTCCTGGATTTCCACACAAATTGCTTTTTATTTCTGTTCTTCTCTTCTTGATTTTCTCAATCTCCTGCTGTCAGATATTCTATTCCTTACTCACCATATACACTACTTATATCGATATAAGTAGCTCACACCACACTCGTCCCCCCTTTTAATAAGCTGTTCTCGCAATCTTTCTGATCGCCGTATCATTGTCTCCTTTGGTGCTGTTTGTGACTCGTGCTCATGATGTTCTTGAAACCATCTCTGTAGTTGACTGGCATTTACTCGCTTCTGCTTGTCTTCTTTCCGGATCGTGTAAACTGAGCCGCGTCTCTCCGTGATCATGTACGGTCCCTCCCATTTCGGGATCAGCTTTCCTGACCCTGGTCCCCCTTCAATGTTAGCTTTCCGTTCTCTACACTTTACCAGGTCCCCCACTTTAAAAGGCTTCCACGCTCTTCTCTGCTGTTCCGCCTTCTTGATGTCTGATATTTGTTTCTTTTTCACGTTCTTTATTGCCTCCGTCCTCTCTTTCCTTAATCTTGTTGCTGTCCACTTCTGCTGCTTTGGCCACGTCTTATTATGCATTGGAAGTCGTGGCTGTCTACCATACATAAGTAGGAAAGGTGATTTCTTGGTTGTTCCTTGTATAGAGGCACGATGCGCCGGCAAAATTAGCGGTAACTCTTTCTCTCAATTCCCTCCTTTAGATGCTAACCACTCTTTTAATGTCCGGTTGTTTCTTTCTGTAAGCCCGTTCGTCTGAGGGTGATACGGTGTAGTTCGTATCCTCTTGATGCCGAACTGCTTTAAACGCCTTAAACTCGTCACTTTCAAAACAGGGACCCTGGTCGGTTAGCATCATCTTCGGTATTCCATGACCCGCTACAATATGCCGGATTATTACTTCGGTCACTGTTTTTGCCCGCTGGTCTGCAATCGGTACAGCGTCGACCCATCGTGTAGCATGTTCCGTTATTACTAATAAGTATCGGTTGCCGCTATCCGTCTGTGGAAATGGTCCCATCACATCTACCGACCATAGATCGCCGACTGCGGTTACTGGGACTGACTGCAATGGCGGTTGCATGTATCTATCGCTTTTCATTAATTGGCACTGCTGGCACGTCAACACATATTGGGCCACATCGTCTCTCATGCCTGACCAGTATGCACTTTGCCGCAGTAAATCCGTCGTTCTTGCAATACCTGTATGCGCTATCTGGTGACATTCGTATATCATCTTACGCCGCCAGTCTTTCGGGATCACAGCTACCCAATTTTTGTCATCATCCTGCCAGACCAGTGCTCCATATGTGTTCACTCTCAGCCTTTCCTTTTGCCGAAGTAACATTATTACCTCCTTGTCCATTGCTCGTTTGTCAACATCTGCTCCCTCTTTTATCACTCTGATTACCTCTCGAAGTTTAGGATCAGATTTCTGTTGCCGGACGAGTTCTAGTGGGTCTCCCTCTATACTGTTCACTGCGTATGCTGTCAATGGAAGCTCGGCTTCCATGTCTGGTCTTGGCAGGTAGTCCGCCATCACATTTTCCTTCCCTGGAACGTGACCGATACTGAATTCATACTCCTGCAGACGTATCATCCATCGCGCCAACTTCCCACGGGGGTCTCGTGCTGTTTGTAACCACTGCCGGGGTTTATAGTCAGTCTCGATGTGAAATCGTCTGCCTAACAGATATGGTCTCCACTTGTCTACTGCCCACACAATCGCCAAACACTCCTTTTCGATCGTTGAATACTTCTGTTCGGCAGGCGTGAGAACGCGACTTGCGTATTCCACTACTCTATCAGACTAACTCAAAACGGCACCTATACCATGATCACTTGCGTCTGTGGTCACTGTAAACGGTTTCTCGAGTTCGGGCAGTCCGAGCGTCATCTGGCAGTCGTCTAGCATGTTTTTGATTTGATTAAATGTTTGTTGGGCGGTTTCAGTCCACGAAAATTTAATGTTGCTCAACCACTTATAAAGGGGTGCTGCTATTTCGTTGAAATTCTTGATGAATCGACTGTAGAACGCCGCCCTTCCCAGGAACTGTCTCAATTTCCCTTTCGAATTAGGTACTGCAATATTCTTTATGGTCAGAATTTTCTCCGGTAATGGTTTTATTTCTCCATTTCCTACTTTATGACCCAACAACGTGATGCTACTTTTTGCTATCTGTGACTTGTCCTTATTAATTCGAAGTCCGAATTCTTCAATTCGCTTTAAGACCGCTTCCACATGCTTGACATGATTTGTTTCTGTCTGGCTGTATACAACTACATCGTCGCCATACACTTCGACATTATCTAGATCCCTGAGCAGTAGCGACATTAATCTTCTGAACGTAAATGGTGCGCCCGCCAACCCAAACGGCATTCGTCTAAATTGATACTGTTTGTCACGTACAGTAAATGCTGTCTTGCTTCGATCGCTCTCTTTTATAGGCAGTTGCCAATAACCTGACCGCAAATCCAACACTGTAAACACCGTGGCATTCTGCAGCCGATCTAATGTTTCCACTACTGTTGGCATTGCACACGGTTTTAGTTCCGTTATATTATTCAGTTCTCTAAAATCAACACAAAATCTATACTTTCCATTCGGTTTCTTTACCAAGAGTACTGGTGAGCTATATGGGCTGTCTGCCTCCTCAATTATACCTTCTTTCAACATCTCTTGGACCTGTCGATTTACTTCAGCCTCTAAGTGCACAGGGACACGACGTGTTGTGAATATACTTACTCCATTGTTCTTTATCGGGATTTCGTGCTTTACTTTTTCGCAAAATCCGTACGGCTCTCCTTCTCCAGTGAACAGTTTCGCATACTTTGTGCACAACTCGGTAATGTTTGGTTTCTTCGTTGGAACGGCTGTTGCCACTCTTAACTCTGCCACCTCGCTACTTTCATGTATTGGGAACGAACCGTACTTCGTGACCACCTTACCGCTTCTTAGGTCAACTATTGCTTTTACTTCTCTTAGGAAATCTACTCCTAATATTGGTCTCGACAGGTTTGCAGTTACCACGAACGGAAAACTTATCTCAGAACCATCCACTTTTACGATACTGTTAGACACGCCCAATACCTCTAACATATGCCCTCCTATGGTGTGAACTGCTGTACACGGCTTGAATCTCTTACATTACTCTTTACCTATTAACGAAACTGCTGCCCCTGTATCGATTAGGCACACTAAATCTAGTTCATTTATGTTCACTCTTGTATAGACTGTCCGTCTATCTACCAATACAACAACCCCCAGATCCCTAGAGTAAGAAGGAAACACGTAACGTCTAAAATATCTCCGTTTTCGTCGTGTTGGACAGTTTATCTTCCAGTGTCCTGTCCCTCCACATGCGTAACACTTGTCATTCCCTTTACGACTCACTCGTAATGCCGCAATCTCGTGCTTCAGTTCTTCAATTTTCTTCTCGATGCTATTTATCTCCTGACTTCCGCAGGCTTCCGGAGCTACTGTTCGTGTCATCAACTGTCGCGTCACCTTTGCAAGCTCACTGATATCCATAGGTTGCGCGGCGTGTACCAGTCTCAGCTGCTGGGAAACGGCAATGGGCACGCTCTCGATAAACTGCGACGCCAACAACTTGGTAAGCTCCACGGCCAGCACCAGCGGGTCACCACCGATGGGCAACTTCGCCACTCGGAACTTCTGCAATGCTTCTTCTCTGTCCGCTGGGCTGTCGAACTCCAAGATCAACCGCTCCGTGACTGCCACCCATGTCGTCTTACCGCCCGCACCGTCCAGGCTGTCATATACAGCCTTCGCTCTGCCTCTCAGCAGCGTCCCCAGCACCACCGTCTCCGCCTTCGGCTCCTCCACTCCCACCAGCTCCGCCACTGCTTCAAACTTCTTCAGGAAGCTCAGCACATCTCCGTCCTCAAATTCCTTCGGCCATGGAATCTTCATCCTTGGAGGCAGCGACACCAAATTTAGTGAATGAGAACATAGGTGAGGACAACCAACTTTATATTTAGCACAAATTACAACGTTACTTGGTAAAATGCAAAAACCATACTATGATACTCTATTTGCAAAATGTTCTTCAATTGCCTCAGGCTTCATTGTTCCTGGATTTCCACACAAATTGCTTTTTATTTCTGTTCTTCTCTTCTTGATTTTCTCAATCTCCTGCTGTCAGATATTCTATTCCTTACTCACCATATACACTACTTATATCGATATAAGTAGCTCACCCTTCCACGGTGTGGGCAGCCGGGAAGTGATACTAGCCCTCATACCCTTAACTGCACACAAGACCAAGTTGGTCGCTTTCAAATCCTTCCTACACCTAATAACTCTGTTATCTCCTCGACTAACCCTTCCCACGTCCTTTTATCGCGTCGCACCGCTAGGGCAAACGATTCGAGTACACAGAACGTTATTCCTGGTCTCTTGAAACCACGCTCTAAACTACATATAGGAACTTTTAATGTCCGAACATTGTGCCAAATAGGACAACAGGCTTCCTTAGCTAGAACTCTAGAATCTTACACCATCGATGTGTGCTGCGTCTCCGAAACGCGCATACAAGATCCGAGTAGTGTCATTCATTTGACCGCACCTAATCAAAATAAAGTTTCATCTCGATACACGCTCCGTGTATCTGGAAGCCCTGACGCTGCTTCCCGTGGCCTCGCTGGAGTAGGTATAGCATTAAGTCCTAGGGCAGAACTAGCTCTTTTAGACTGGATCCCAGTAGACAGTCGTCTATGCGCTGTTCGACTAAACGGATCAGTAAGGACTCGGAAAGATAGGGAAATTCGTCGTTGCCTCTTCGTCGTCTCTGCCTACTCTCCCACTGACTGCAGCTCAGACGATATAAAAGATGAGTTCTACAGGAAACTTTCTGACCTTCTCCGAAAAGCTAGGCGTTCTGATGTAGTAATAGTGGCTAGTGACTTTAATGCTCAAGTAGGTAAACTAAGTGAAAGGGAAAGACACCTGGGTGGATCTTATGGTGTCATGGCGAAAAGAACAGATAATGGCGACCGTCTGTTGCAGCTATGCTCAGATAACCGCCTATTTCTTGCAAATACTAACTTTAAGCATAAGGAAAAACATCTTTTGACCTGGCGACCCCCGAATTCGTCCCAACGTTGGACCCAATTAGATCACATCGCTATCAGCCACCGATGGAGGGGCTCGATAGAAGACTGTCGCTCATTCTGGGGCACATGCTTAGATTCAGATCATGCTCCAGTGCGAGCACGTATTTGTCTGCGTCTTACTGGACGTAGGAAAGACACTGCAGGGAAGCCTCTAAGGGTTCTACTTAATGGTAGGCAAGCTAAGAATATATTTCAGGAACAACTAGAAAAACAGTTAGGCAGCCATGTAAGTTGTGTCCACCCCGAGGCAGCGTGGAATGACATCCGAAAAGCTGTGGAATCAGCAGTGATATCCGCTAATAAGGTAAACCATAACGTTAGGGAGAAACAATGGATCTCGGCAGCATCTACCGCACTGATAGATGCTCGTAAACTCATCCCACCTGGCTCTGAGCATAACGAAGAGCGGAGTCAACTTAAGCGCAGGCTTATAAGAAGTCTACGTAATGATCGTGAACAGTGGTGGGTAGCGAAAGCAAGAGAGATGGAAAAGGCAGCGGCAATAGGTAACAGTAGGCAGCTATTCAGACTCGTTAAAGAAACCGGTATTAGGAACCCGAATATCAGTGAAACCATCTCAGATAAAGATGGGCATATAATTCATTCTCAATCCAGGAGGTTGGATCGATGGGCAGAACACTTTAGGGATCAGTTCAACTGGCCTTCAGCCACACTTCAATTACCCACGATCCCCAGTCGTCCTGAATGGCAAATTGATGTAAGTCCTCCAACCCTCTGTGAGGTTGAAAAAGCTATAGGAAATCTGAAGCGAGGGAGAGCAGCAGACCCTGACAGGTTGACCCCTGAGATTTTTAAGGATGGTGGTCCAGTACTAGCAGTGAGATTGACTGAGGTCTTAGGTAGAATCTGGGAACTGGACGTAATTCCATCTGACTGGTCCCAATCACTGATTGTGCCAGTTTATAAGAAAGGACAAAAGTCCTCTTGTGACAATCACAGAGGGATCAGTTTGACTAATATAGTGTCTAAAATATTAGCTTCAATAATACTAGGTCGCCTAACCAAAGCTCGTGAAGAGCAGACTAGAGAAAACCAAGCTGGTTTTCGACCTGGACGTGGTTGCATAGACCAGATATTCACCCTACGTCAGGTCCTAGAACATAGACACAAATTCAGACGTCCCACAATAGTAGTATTTCTTGACCTTAAGGCGGCATTTGACTCTGTTGATCGTGAGGTTCTATGGCAATGTTTGTCACTGAAAGGAGTACCAAAGAAGTACATTAACCTCATAAAGGCTCTCTACTCGAGCACAACTGGTCGAGTTAGAGCCTATGGCGAACTGTCATCAGAACTGATTACCACAAGTGGCGTTCGTCAGGGCTGTCCACTCTCCCCATTCTTGTTTAACTTTGTCATTGACTTACTTTTAGAGATAGCACTTTCATCAGCTAAACCTCCAGGAGTTGAACTTTTACCAGGAGACTCACTTGTCGACTTAGAATACGCCGACGACATAGTTTTACTCGGTGAAGACGCTGACAACATGCAGAGTCTTCTGAGCACTATAAGCAACTATGCAGGCATGTTCGGAATGCGATTCTCTCCCTCGAAGTGCAAAATGTTACTTCAGGATTGGGTTGCATCGACACCTGAACTAATGATAGGGAGTGAAGTAGTTGAGCGTGTAGACCACTTCACTTATCTTGGAAGTCTCATCAGCCCTTGTGGTCTGGTATGTGACGAAATCTCAGCACGGATACAGAAGGCTCGTCTAGCTTTCGCCAACTTGCGTCATTTATGGCGTAGGCGAGATATCCGTCTAGCAACCAAAGGACGGGTTTACTGTGCAGCAGTTCGCTCCGTCCTACTCTATGGCAGTGAAACATGGCCAATAAGAGTAGAGGATATTCGTAGGCTACTAGTGTTCGATCATAGGTGTCTTCGAAGCATTGCTCGTATATCCTGGGACC
Organism: Schistosoma mansoni; assembly: GCF_000237925.1. Classification (NCBI taxonomy): domain Eukaryota; kingdom Metazoa; phylum Platyhelminthes; class Trematoda; order Strigeidida; family Schistosomatidae; genus Schistosoma; species Schistosoma mansoni. The sequence continues at coordinate 13,839,092 of NC_031497.1, forward strand.
ACCGGGTAAGTAATGCAGTTATTAGGAAACGAGTACTAGGTAGGGATGGCAAATCGATTGATGAAGTAGTGAAACTTCATCAGTTGAGATGGCTGGGACATGTGTTACGTATGCCCGACCACCGACTGCCCCGACGTGCAATGTTTCATGGTGTAGGAGTAGGTTGGAAGAAAGCTAGGGGTGGCCAGACCAAAACGTGGCACAAATCAATGAAGTCACTGACAAGTGGACTGGGCCATGTTGGTAGGTGTAGACTACCTGGTTGGGATTCGCGAGATGACAGCAACCGATGGTTAGAGACCTTGAATGACATGGCTCAAAATCGTTTGCAATGGCGAAGATGCATCCACTCTTTGTGTTCTACCAAATTCTAATCTTCTGAATTCCTCATGTCTTTATCTTTTTCTCTTTCCAAATTTATTTCACTGTACTATACTCCTTCAATAATTTCTTGAAACCCCTAATCTTTTGGATTTCTGATTATACTCCTACTACTTCTACCACTATGGGATTTGAATCGACAACTGCATCTCTGTGCTAATGTGGTATGGCAACTCGAACTGATGTACGTACGTACGAAGTTCTACGTTGTGACTGACTGACTGAAGTAGCTCACACCACATGGTGATGGAAATCCATGGATTAAGGTAAGGTGTGGCATTTTTAGGGACGACCTCTCTTAACCCCTTCGTTGCGTTGTGAGTAAGCAAGATCGATTTTCTGAAGTGAACACCTTTCTGCTTTCACACCTCTTAATAGTCAGCAATACGACTTCGTTTTCGGGCCCTAAGTTTCTGCTTTTTATTCCACGGTTCTCAAACCAACTTGCCTTGGCTGGTAGGACATAGAGGAGCATGTGTTTAAGCCATTACAGCTCAGTCGATTCTTCGCGGTAGGCAAGCCCTACCAACACATCAAGGTTAGAGCTTGTGGAGAACTTTCGTCAGAATTGATCACCTCAAATGGTGTTCGTCAGGACTGTCCACTCTCTCCATTCCTGTTTAACTTTGTCGTTGACATGCTTTTAGAGATAACACGTTCACCATCTAAATCTCCAGGAGACTCACTTGTTGACTTAGAATACGCCGATGACATAGTTCTATTTGGTGAAGACGCTGACAAAATGCAGAGTTTGGGACACGTGTTACGTATGCCCAATCACCGACTGCCCCGATGTGCAATGTTTTATGGTGTAGGAGTAGGTTGGAAGAAAGCTAGGGGCAGCTAGACCAAAACGTGGCACAAATCCATGAAGGCACTGACAAGTGAACTGAGCCATGTTGGTAGGTGTAGACTACCTGGTTGGGATCCGCGAGATGATGGCAACCGATGGTTAGAGACCTTGAATGACATGGCTCAAAATCGTTTGCGATGGCGCAGGTGCATCCACTCTTTGTGTTCTCCCAAATTCTAACCTTCTGAATTCTTAATATCTCTATCTTTTTTCTCTTTCCAAATTTATTTCACTGGATTATAATCCTTCAATAACATCTTCAAACCCTTATCTTTCTGATTACTGTTTATACTCTTACTACTTCTATCAATATGGGATTTGAATCGACAACTGCATCTCTGTGCTAATGTGGTATGGCAACTCGAACTGATGTACGTACGTACGAAGTTCTACGTTGTGACTGACTGACTGAACACGTCAAGGTAGCAGTCGGTTATTAAACAAACCTCAACCAATTTATCCAAACACCTGGCATCGCCACTTAGTCCAACGATAAACATCATAGATTAATACCGTATCTTGTAATAAAATAGATGTAACCAGAAAACAAAAAAAGACAATTACCCTACTTTCAATTTTTATTGTTTTACTACAGTAGTAAACACTTTACTCGTAACTAGTCAATTTAGTGTATTTTCTTCCAAAAATTTCCCTCAGGTCGTCGTTTTGTTACGTTGTCATTGGATTGTCTTGGTTATTCAATATAAACATCGATCAACTGCCACTTGAACGAATATTCAAATGAGTTCATCTTTACTTCATTTTTATAATCTACTTGTATTTGTTCATTCATTTTACTACTTATTTGTCCTTGATATCCTCGATAAAAAGTAACTTTGACAATTGATATATATATATATAATTTTTGTGTAGTTCCACAATCTAATATATACGAAATTGTACTCAGTTGTTGTGGTTAGTATGACATTTGGATCTTTCACTTAACATTATATCTGTAAATTTACATACCATACTCTTTGCTGCAACTTTCTAAGTAGTACCTAATGATTTACATTGTCTTTTAAGGAAACCTAATGCAGAATAAAACACTTCTAAAATTTTGCGTCATTTCGTTTTTCATGTTCAACTCTGGTCTCATTCTCTTCAACAATCTTTTCACTCATTCTGTGTTCTTTTCAGACTTATGCGTGCCTGGTTTTCATTTTATCAAATGGCCGTTTGTTCTACGGATGTCAGTTACAGTCGAAATGATGAAGTGATTTAGTCGTTAGATTGTTATTGTGTCATTCAAATCCAACTTGTAAAAAATATGCTTTTTGAATAAGCTGTTTGTTTTTGTAGGTGTTTCTAGTATACTGATGACCTGCTTAGTTTTTATTCGTCTCTTTCAACGTAGTTGGGTTGAATATAATATTGAATAACATTTACCAGATTCTACTTTTAACATCGGTAATGTTATTTATTACCATCTTCGGTTATAACTATGTTGAAGTAAGCGAATGTCACCTAACCGATGGAATAACGCTCAATAGTTATTGTTAACATTGATCTAGTGTTGGAAAAGCGACAGTTCTTGGTTACTCGGTAGGCATATATCACAGATGTGATGATGAACGTTTGCCATTTCTTCGACACTAGGGCAGAAGTTAGTGTCTTTAACATGAATTCGAACGATCGTGAGCAAACTAGGTGTCCACCCTGCATATTCGAAACGGAAAATCCACTCAACATGTAGCAAGAGATACGTTCAGTTGCCTATGTTTTTACGCAAAACTAAGCACTAGATCTTTGTTTTCAGTTGTCACTTCAAATAATTGTCAGAGACCTGAGAGAACATCATAACATACTCTTCACACTAAGCAAATGGAGGTTAGTAGACGGCAAAAATTGATTATTCGTGAGGCCCAGTTTTCTGGTTGTCGATTATGTACGAGTAAGATTAGACATGTGATCGACCCATACTTCCAAACAAAAGTCGGTAAATCTTCCGAGCGCCATAAACTGCAATCGAAACTAACATGCGGAACCGTCAATTTTACTACGTCACGACAATGGTGCCCCAGCTTTCTCGAAAATACGTCTGATAACGTGTGAAAAGCTACTTCGGTATATGGACAGATTTGAGCATTATCTGACAATACGGATCTCCTTAGTATGTGATCTCTATAAAGGTGTTTGTCGATGACCTAATAAAGAAACCGCATATGGTCATATTCTTTGCCACAGCCATGATCTGAAAGATACCTAGAAAAGTATGACCAGCTTATCGAAAGTCGAATTAGAGCGTGTAACTTAATTTTATTGACTGGAAACGATATTGAGGAGACAACTACCATCAATCCCCTATGTCGATAAGGAATATGCTTATGGACTTTGGAATAAAAATGGTGTGCAAGATTTACACAGATTCACTGGTAACATATTTAGTGGTCTTGATATTATCCACCAACATGTTGATGATTATTTGTTTACCAGTTTGAGCAGAAAATCCCAATTCCATCATCTAGACTCTGTTTAAAAACGAACACAAAACATGGAATTACTATAGAAGTCCAAAAATTCCGAACCGGAACTAACTTTCTCTATTTTATCGGCGTTGATATTGACTTACAAGGCATTCACTGTCTGAAAAATTGAGTATTGTTCACTCTGGATATACGTGAGACGATCACAGTCGAGCATCTGCGCTCATCCAGAGGGCGGATACGCTTTTATTGACAGTTCATACCGAATTACAAGATTCCTTTGAGATCTCTAACGGTCTGACTTCCCGTCAATGCAAAATTCATGAAACTGAATGACAGAAAATTGTGCGTCTTCCACAGTGAAGCAATTTCGTTGGTACACGACTCCAAGGCACTCATTAGTACCGACATAGGCATGTCCGACACAGTGATCAGGGCGAAAATGCTTGGGAACCTTCGACATTCTTTTCGATTAATTTCAAGACTCTGAGTCGAGGCAAAGCACTATGGACAGAGAAAGCGGTACCGACAAGCAATCAAGACTGATCATACGATTTTATGTATCATTGCTCCGATCAATAAATTCGCTCTTCCCTAAATATGCGGTCATATCACGTTCATATATCAAATAGGGCGTACGCACTCATACGATACAACACTAATGGCCACGTTTCGCAGCCGTAAAGTAGAACAGGGCGAACTGCTGAGCAGTATACTCGTCTTCGCCATAGGTGACGTAAGCTGGTAAAAGCCAAACGAGCTTTCTGAATCCATGCTGAGATTTCGTCAGACACCAACTCATTTGGGCTGATCAGACTTCCATGATAAGTGAAGTTGTCGACGTGTTCGATTACTTCACTCCCTATCCTTAGTTCAGGCGTTGATGCAGGCCAGTCCTGAAGCAACAACTTGCATTTAGAGGGGGACAAACATTCAAAACCTCCTGAAATTGTTGCTCAGTACTACCGAAATACTGTGCACTTTATCAGCATCTGTGCCAAACACGACTATGCTATCTGAGTATTCTGAGTCGATAAATCAACCTCCTGAGAGGAGGAAATCTAGTCAACGAGGACGTTATTTCCAGCAGTAGGTCTATGTTGAAGCTGAACAAAAATGAAGATAGGTGATATGTAACAGCTTAGGTTCATTAGTTAAGAGCTAACCTCAAACAACTAAGTATGTGTCAAAACAATAGAGCTCAAATACTCATTCACTCCCTTATTTTGCATGGGGATTATACTTCCTATTATTTTATATTGAATGTTGAAAAGCTTTGTGTGTTTGAACACGTGGTCCTCCGCTCCACTGTGGCTGTATCACAATCTAAATAAAGACCTATTCACACCTACTGGCACGAAAGACAGCCTTGCCAGATATCACTTGAGATTGTAAAATCAGATAACATTTCGCCATAAACTCTGACTCGATTATTAGTGTTCGAGTAAAGAACCTTTACAAGGTTTATGTACTTCTGAGGTGCACCTCTCAATGACAGACACTTCAACAGAAACTATTGTTCGACAGAGTCAAATGCTGCTTCTAAGTGAAGAAAGACTACCATTGTCTGACGCCGATAATCATGCCTGTGTTCTAAAATCTGACGAATGGTGAATATGTGGTCGATGCGGCAACGAACAGGTCTGAAACCAGCCCCATTTTCTCGTGTTTGCAGTTCACGATTCATTATTAGGCATCCGTTAGTTATTGAGACTGGTATTTTAATTTCTATATTAGTCAAACCAATCCCTCTATGGTTATTACAGGATGATTTTGACCCCTTCTTATGTGTTGAGGCAATCAGTGATTGAGACCAGTTAGATGGGATTACATTCAGTTCCCAGATTTCAGATAAAATGTTAGTCAACCTAATCGCTAAATCTGGACCACCATAATTAAAGACCTCTGAAGCCAATCCATCTGAACCAACTTTCTCTCCTCGTTTCAGATTAGCTGTAGCTATCTGTACTTCATTTAGAGTTGGGGGACCTACTTCAATGTCCCATTCAGACTGTCTGGGAATGGTGGATAATTGTATAGTAGCTAAGGCCAGCTAAACTGTTGTCTAAAGTGTTCCGCCCATCGTTCTAAGCGTCTGGGCTGAGAGCAGATGAGAGTTTCGTCTTCTTCCGAGATCAACTCGCTTACACTCGACTTCTTAATTCAGGTTTCTTTTATTAGTCTGAAGAGTTGTCTGGTGTTACCTACAACCACTGCCTTTTCCATCTCTTTTGCTCTCGTTGCCCACTACTGTTCATGATCGTTCCTTAGACTTTTGTTTAACCAAGATCTGATTTGTTTTCGCTGTTCATCGTATTCGGAGCCTGGTGGAATGAGTTTACGAGAATCTAGCAGTGCAATAGACTTAGAAGAAATCTATTTGTTTTTTATAACCCTTTGGTTTGAATTACTAATAGATGTTACTGCTGTTTCCACAGCTATTCGTGCATTTTTCCAGGCAGCATCCGGGTCAGCCTCGTTTACAGAACTGCCCTAACGTGAATTCACTTGTTCCTGGAATCTATTTTTGGCTTTCTCGTCCCTCAGTTTAACTCTAATGGGTCTTCTTAGTGTGGTTTTTCTGCATCCAGTGAGGCGCAAGTAAATACGTGCTCGTAATAGAGCATGACAAGAGTCTAAACAGGTATTCTATAACGAGCGACAGTCTTCTATCGAGCCTCTTCAACGATGACTGATGACAATATTGTCTGTTTGAGTCAACCGTTGGTTTGGTGCCGGTGGTCGCCATGCTAGCTGATGTACCTCCTCATGCTTAAAATTAGTATTTGCCAAAAATAAACGATTGTCCGAGCATAGTTGCAACAGACGATCACCGTTATCTGTTCGCTGAGTCGGAATACTAAAATACTCGCCTAAATGTCTTTCTGCTTGGCTTAAGCTACCTAATTGGGCAATAAATTCAAGAAGTTCAAGCAGGATAATATCGACTTCCAAAGTAAAACATTAATTTAAATACATGTTTTTTAGTCCACTTGGATATATACACGTAAATCTATTGTGGACACAGGTAGTATAGAGTCCACTATTTAATTCGAGAACCTGAAATCGTTAGATCCTAACATTGTGGTAAGACCCACTGAATTCGCAATATTGGGGATTATTGGACACAGACTTCCCATACGAGGATGCTGTGAATTGCTTATAAGGGGTGATAATTCTTCATATATACCTCGTGAATTTTCAGATAGCGAAGTAGCACTGTTAATACTGATTTTTAAAAAAATTGAAAAGATCCAAAGTAGAATTGTCTTTACCAGTTTCTACAAAAAATTCTGATGCTTTACTTAAAGATTTGATAACTGCGGGTGCTAAGTGTTGTGAAAGTATAAAAATTCAGACTACAAAACTTCAAGTACAGGGTGATCCAGTCTTTTTTAAAAGACGGGTAATCCCTTACGTTCTTCGAGAAACAGTACGTAAGACACTGA
>NC_031497.1:13846400-13872892 GCF_000237925.1 Schistosoma mansoni
GGTGTGATTTTCGTGTCGTGTCGTTGATAATTTACATTTTAATGCCAATCATTTCTATTTTGATCCAGCACCATATGTAAAGTCGATGTATATGAGCTGTTAGATGGATAGATTTTTCAATATTCTACTACGCGATTTGGCTCTCAGCCAATGTTAACGTTTCAAGAGTTAGTGGGGACATTTTCGAGAATACAGTGGGTCCCGTAGGTGGAAGGTGATCTCTAATATTTTCTACAATCATAAGATCATTTTAGATGGTTCATGCAATGACAGCCACATAATAATCTGGACTCATTCATTTGTTCTGACTCGAGCTAGTGATCAAAATGTCAACAGCACCAATCACCCTGGAATCAGTCGCTATACTGTGTGTTTAACTTGGTTACTTCAAGATCATTACCACTCGTCACAAATGATCTTATATATGTCAAATCTATTGAATAATCTAAATTCCGGAAATTATCCAGCTTATCAATAACCGGAGTATCCTTATTATTTTTGGTAACCTCCAGCGGGGCACAAGCCCACTCAATTTGGTACTGAACCAACGTCACATTGATTCTGGTTGGAGAGTTGTGTAGTGGCATTGTGCTCTAACCACAAAATCCTTCAAGCTGAACATGAGACAACTGTGAAACTAGTCATTCAACATTTAAAATGGAAAAAAACCCAACAATAGAGAAGGCGGGAGGAATTAATTAAGTTTATTAGATGGCATGGCTCAACCTTGCAGGTGTTATCACTCTTGTGTAACCCTTCTACTCATATTAAATATATTGTCCTATCTCTAACCAAATGTGTTCTTCATCATATATTGATGATTATTAGGTGCGATGAGTCAGTGTAGACAATGATGTGACTTCCACGTAAGATCTTATAGATTAGACAACCACATCCTACCTTGCGTTGTAATCTGCTTGCTTTCCTTAAATGTTTACTGGTCACCTTATCTTGTGTATAATGTTTAGTTTTCTCAATTTTATGCCTATTTACATCCGCAGGTCCGACACTGTTTGACTGGGTAGACTTTTTTCGAGAAAACAAAACCTGTTGCTATTGTTTCTAATGATCTCGGTAATTTTTTGATGGAGATAGTTTATTTTCTGTGTTAATATGAAATGGGAAAATGACCATCTGTCTTCTTTTGGGAAGCTTAGGTAAGTACGGTAGAGGCCTTCGTCAAATGTTCGTTGATTAATGACTTCCTGCATGCCTAACAGTCACTATGTTACTGAGCCATGTAGTGGAATAGCTGATTTAACCTTTGTCGGATGATGAGGTCTTACAATTACTGATATGCCCTGGTAACTTGAGGTAAGATTTGGAAATATTTAGTGGACACACTAAATATTCTCAAATGAGAAAAAAAAACTTTTTCGCGAATCTCCTAAGCACATGTAATAATTTTCTGCAACTCAAGACCAGTTACCATAAGATTGGAAGGATGCCATAGTAAGTCCTGTCTTCAAAACAGGCTCGAGACACAAATATGAACATTGTGGACTTGTGCACCTAACCAGCATGGTTGTTAAAATTTTAGAATTCTTTTTGAGAGGCACAACGGCCATAGAAGAATTTACTCCTGTTTTACTAACTTATTAGCGGCTCCTGAAAGTTGGTGCACTATGAAGGACCAACAGTTACCTATAGATGTAGTTTGCATTGACTTCAGTAAGGTTTTTGGCAAGGTTCTTTACAACCGACAGTTATGTAAGTCAAGTAATATCGGGGTTGGAAGCAATTTATTGATGTGGATAAAAAACCTCCTAGATGGGCACAAACAAAGAGCACGGGTGAACTCGAAGTTGTTTGGCTGGGGAAGTGTGCTTAGCGGAGTATTGCAGAGTATAATGTCGGGGCCGGTGCTGTTCCTCCTGTAGGAAAAGGACCGTCCTAGTATCCTGCAATCAACGGTTTTATCATATCCTGACTATTTCAAGATACGAAGAGCGATAAAAAGTAAAGGCGATAGCTTAGAAATTCCAAATGACCCGGAGAAATTGTCCGACTGGTCTAGAACCTGGCAGTTACCGATAAATGCTTTCAAGTGCATTATGAAGCGTATCTGTTACCAAAGTACAGATACATTCACGGTATATAGCACTGCGTTGCAAAAACTTCGTAGAAACGCAACTTAGTTGATTCTTGGAATAGAAAAGCTCTTGCATGATGCCCGACTGGCTAAACTAAAGCTATTTCCACTATCATATCAAAGAACTACAGGTGATTTGACCACAGTTTTTAAATTACTTAGTGATAAATTTTCAGTTTATATGTCCTCACTTTTCATGTCAACCAAAACAGAGACTTTACGAGGACACTCCAAAAAAGTTCACAAGCCTACAATAAATTCCTTGTCAGCTGATCACCAACTATCCCATTCAATCATCAACAAATGAAATTTATTAACTCAACACGTGGTTGGAACTCCATTTGACGACGCTCTCAAAAGAAAGTTTGATAGACTGAATGACCACTATTGCCAGGAATAACGCACGCCAACTAGCCTCCTGTCCTTTCCAAAATGAAACTCATAATGTAATCAATTTTATGTTCATGGGTTTTATTTAGGCAAACGTATTTCACGGAAATCGATGGGGAGGAAAACATAAATAATTGAAGTTTAATTAAGAAGTGGTATTACATTCTTCTCTCTGTTTTATCATACTTGTGTTTAATAATATTACCTAGCAGCTGAGTTTGTTCTGTATTCGGATCCACTCTAGGATCAGCTGTCGCGGTGTTTTCGAATCAGTGGCGCTTAAATGACAGATGAGGCGATATTCCGGTGTTTCTGTGTAAATTATGCATAAGACTCTATATGGTAAGTCATCCAACTAGTGACTCCATATTTTTTGCGTCAGGTTTCCCCGGCATGAAAAGCGTGACACTTGTTTTCGGCGGCTGCCCTTGAGTTTAAGCTTATAAGCATCACTTCAGTCATATGATAACATATGAATAAAACTTCTGGATCAATACATAATCACTAATAAAGTCATTTCATCATTTAAGCAACAATGAATTATCATGCTTGGAGGTATGTTGTATATGATTGTATGTGAGTCACTATTTTTGTTCTAAGAATACTCTAAATTTGTCATAGTTTCATATTGCCTGGTTTTAATGATTACTTATTCAAGTCTTTCAATAGAAAATAACACAGCCCTAAGACGTTCTAAATTCAATAGTCGGGGAATCTGTACGAAGTAACCCCACATTTTCCGTACTTCGTACACTGACTGTTTTCCGTCAACTTTCTGGTCTGGAATAACTGCACATCTTGTTGAGCCTGATTCAACTAAATAATAAGCTAAGATAATAATTACTGAAAACTCAGCAGTAGTATATCGTGTTTCTAGACTAGCTTTGCGGAGACGAATGGTTAACCAATCATCCTTAGGAAATAGCAGCTTATGTTCCTCATCACAACCCAGCAGTTTATAATTTTCATCATTAAAATGTAATAGAACTATGTAAGAAGCCTGTAACTACCGGAACGAATATGACTCAAAATCACTTTAACTTTACCTTTATAAGATGCTTAAACTTGAAGCCAGCTTCATCCATTCTATACATATTTATAAAAAGCTGAGTAAAATGTGCATAATTGATATAAACCAATAACATATTTTTATCGGCCGCTGGTGATATTCTCGTGATGTGTTTTATTTTTCAGAGTCAATTAGATGGTATGTCAGCCAAATAAAGGGATCAAATCCTGAAGACATCGCTGATGGTAAGTTTCCCTTCGCCCCCAGTGAATTAGTTACACAGGTGATAACTTTACATGCGTCGAGTTTAATGAGTCTGGAGAATTGTTAGCTGCTGGTGATAAGGCAGGTCGTGTTACGGTTTTTAAAAATAATAAAGATGTAGGTTTTTCTTATCTTCACTATCAGTTTTCACTCTTAATTAGGCTGGATTATATGATATTTATTGCACATTTACGAGTCATGAACCAGAATTTGATTACTTAAAATCTCTGGAGATCGAAGAGAAGATTAATTCAATTACTTGGCTTCAAGCATATTCTTCTGCTCATCACCTTCTTTCAGCTAATGGTAAGTGTCTGTTGATGTGTTTGATATTCATGACTAATTTGGCTGCAAGTGAAGTGATTTAGTTGATAGCTCTTTTGTCATTGGCGTAAATAGATCGTTGTATGGAGGTGCGTATGTAGACATATAAGCTTGGTAACGGATTTTCTAAAGTCGGAAGTAAATAGAATTTTTGGAAAATTTTGTAGAAATAGCTGAAGATCGGTTACAGTGATGTATCTGGTTTCACCCTTGATTTATTATCTCTTCATATTTTGAGCCTAATATTGTCTTATGCCTAGTTCATAAGAAGCCATCCCGAAGATCTTGATTTGTCGACATACTCGAATTCAGAATGACTATCATTCTTTGCATAGCTTCAGGTAATAAACTGTCTTTCATTAGTCTCTATTCGGAATAATTCCCTCCGATAGTCCCTAATGACTCTTTATTGTTACATGTCCTCACTATGTTTCCAACTTTCATAACCCATCATTACTAATGATCGTTGTGTAGAATTTTGTCAACATAAATGTATGTGTTGTATGTTAGCTTGTTGTTGAATATGTGAAAATATGAGCTCAATCATTGATTAGAAATGTTATAACTAATTAAAAAGGACTTTTTGTTGAGACAAGATAATGATGATTTTACTCACTTTGTGTTGCAACGCTCGCTTTTTCTTCGTCGTTACCCATGGGACGTTAATTTACCTTAGACGAATATCTACACTAGATTCCCTCCCAGTGTCTATTCTACAGGACTTCAACACAACTCAGATCAAGAACACGTGATTAGCCTGATCAGAACGTAAATATATTCCGCACCAAAAAACGATAACAATCCGGCAAAATCCAACAACTTACTTACGCCTGTTACCCCCAATGGAGCATAGGCCGCCGACCAGCATTCTTTAACTCACTCTGCCCTGAGCCTTCCTTCCTAGTTCTATTTAACTTTTCTTCATTCTTTTTATGTCTGTCTCTATTTCTCGGCGTAATGTGTTCTTTGGTTTTCCTCTTTTCCTTTGGCCCTCAGGACTTCATGTAAGGGCTTGTCTTGTGACGCAGTTGTGTGCTTTCCTCAATGTGTGTCCTATCGACTTCCAGCGCTTCTTCCTGATTTCTTCCTCCGCTGGAATCCGGTTTGTTTTCTCCCACGGTAGGTTGTTGCTGACAGTGTCTGGTCAACTGATCCGAAGTGTTTTGCGTAGACAGCTGTTAATAAACATCTGTATCTTGTGGATGGTGGCTTTCGTAGTTCTCCAGGTTTCCTCCCCATACAGTAGAACTGTCTTGACATTTGTATTGAGAATTCTGACTTTGGTGTTGGTTGACAGTTGTTTTGAGTTCCAGATGCTCTGCAATTGTAGATATGCTGCTCTTGCTTTACCGATCCGCGTCCTCACATCTGCATCAGATCCACTGTGTTCATCAATGATGCTGCTCAGATATGTAAAGGTTTTCACATCCTCAAAAGCTTCTCCATCAAGTGTGATTCGATTGGTGCATGCTATGTTGTATCGGAAAATCTTGCTTTTCCCTTTGTGTATATTGAGACCTACTGCTGCTGAGGCTGCTGCATTTGTTGTTGCGTGTGTGATAGAAGAGTCAGATTATCTGCGAAGTCTTAATCGTCCAGCTGCATCCTGGCTGTCCATTGTATCCCGTGCTTCCCTCCAGATGTTGACGTCTTCATAATCCAGTCAATCACTAGGAGAAAGAGAAAGGGTGAGAGTAAACAACCTTGACTGACACCGGTCTTTGCTTCAAATGAGTCAGTGAGTTGTCCTCTATGCACGATTTTGCAGTTTAATCCATCATAGGAATTCCGTATGATATTGACTATCTTTTCAGGCATGCCGTAGTGTCGAGGAAGCCTCCATAGTGTTGTCCTGTCCACACTATCAAATGCTTTCTCGTAGTCAATGAAGTTGATGTAGAGTTATGAATTCCATTCAATTGATTGTCCCACAATGATCCGTAGAGTTGCGATTTGGTCTGTACACGATCGACCCTTACGAAATCTAGCCTGTTGGTCTCGAAGTTGGGCGTCTACGGAGTCCATTTTGTTTAACAATACCCTGTTGGACTTCCTGGTATTGAGGGAAGAGTAGTGTTTTTGTAGTTCTCACACTTGCCGAGATCGCCTTTCTTTGGTATTTTGATCAGAAGTCCTTTGCAGTCTGTTGGTACTTGTTCTTCATCCCAAATTTCGCTGAAGAGAATGTTGAATGTCTTTGCAGTTGCTGCTACATCTGCTTTCAGTGCTTCTGCTGGAATGTTGTCTTGTTCCGCTGCTTTGCCGCTTTTGATTTGTCTGATGGCCATGCTGATCTCTTCAACTGTTAGTGGGCCAACATCGATTGGTAAGTCCGTGGGTGCTACTTCGATGTTGGGTGGGGTTCAGTGGAGCTGGTTGATTCAAGAGTTCTTTGAAGTGTTCTACCCACCTGTTTCGTTGTTCTTCAATGTTGGTGGTTATCTTTCCTTCGCTTTTCCCTGGTCGTTCTGGTTTATGGTAATTTCCAGTGGGTTTCTTTGTTGTATCATACAATTGTCTCATGTTTCCTTCTCTTGCAGCCTTTTCCGTCGTCATTGCTAAATATATAAATATATAAATTGTCGGTTCTGATGCTCCTCTTCACTTGCTTGTTTGCTTCTGTGTATTCGACTTGTGCCTTGGCTTTTTCTGCTCTTATTCGGCTGATATCGATTGCTGCCTTCTTGTTCCTCTTTTCTTCAATCTGATCCAGTGTATCAACAGTGATCCATTCCTTGTGGTGGTGCTTTTTATTGCCCAGAACCTCCTGACATGTTGAAGTGATTGCCTCTTTTATCCCTTTCCAGTTGCTCTTCATAGTAGTTCCTTCTCCATTGAGAGTAGCTCATGAAAATCATGGAAATTGTTGTTGAGGGTTATCTTTAATTTGTTGAGTTTGTCAGTATCCCGAAGAAAAGCCATATTAAGCTTTTGTGATGTCCGCCCCGTTGTCCAGTGCTTCTTAGGTTTTAATTTCATCTTGGCGACCAGCAAGTGATGATCTGAAGTTGTATCAGCTCCTCTCTTGGTTCTCACATCCTCCATCGTCCTTCTGAACTTTTTATTGATGCACATATGGTCGATTTGATTCTGTGTAGTGTGATCTGGTGAAATCCATGTGGCATTGTGTGTGCGTTTGTGTGGGAATATGCTGCCACCTATGATCAGTTTGTTAAAGGCAGATAAATTTGCAAATTTCACCAGTTTCGTTTCTTTCTCCCAGCTCATGTCGTCCCATGATGTCTTCATATCCGGTGTTGTCCATTCCAACCTTGGCACTTAAGTCTCTCATCAGAATGTTCAAGTCCTTTGTTGGTCATTTCTCAACGATTGACTGCAGCCTATCGTAGAATTGATCTTTAACGTCTTCATTGTAATCGTTGGTAGACGCATAGCATTGAATGACGTCCATTGTAATGCCCTCTTTCTTTGTTTTGAGGGAGGCCTTGATTATTTTGGGTTCATGAGATTCCCATCCTATAAGTGCATTTTGTGCTTGTTTGGATAACATCAGTGCAACGCCTTGTGTATGTGGATAATTTTCTTCTCCGTGGCCGGAGTATAACAGAAGCTCCCCTGAAGCTAGTCGTTATTGTCCAACATGTGTCCAATGTGTTTCGCTGATCCCAAGCACCTCCAGGTTGTATTTCCTCATTTCTGCAGCAATTTGGAAGACTCTCCTGGTTTTCCACATTGTCAGAACTTTCCACGTACCCATAAAAATCGTTGTTCTGGTTGTTAGAAGGGGCATCGACCTCGTGACTTCCGAAGAATCTTGGCTTTCATCATGAGGCGTCATAAATTTTCCTTCAACTCCCAGGGCAGATTTAAAATGGTTTGAATAATTTTTCCTGGTTAGCGTTTTTTTAGCGCGTTAGTTTTCTACGGGATGGGGTAGCTAACACCATGCCCAACCCTCCTCCTTTATCCGGGCTTGGGACCGGCAGTAGCCTCCGGAGGGGCTACAACAATTAATAATAATAATGACAGAAGAATATATAACTAACCCGACACCTGTCAGACTATCTACTAGTCTGACTAAGCGAACAACCAATCATTCTCGCCAACACATCACTTTGAATACCCATAAACACTTATAAACAATAATTTTTCCCACGTAGATGTCTTAACCAATCTATAATTTACTAGTTTGAAATATTTGGACGTTGAGTTAATGACCTAACACTGTGCTAAAACCTATAGCTCGTCATAACCTTTCGGGATAATTTATCTTAGTCTATAGTCTATTGGGATTAAATGAAACTTGGGCGTATTTCTTGTAAACTGAGTCGAGGGGCACACATTAAAGACAACAAACAACTAATCGTTCGAGTGGTCAATCTAATAATTACTTAAATACTGTTCTTGCAGCTTTCATTTCTTAGTACATTGGGTTCTTTTTTCCGAATGATTGTTTATTACATCAAAGCTTGTTTCAGTGTCAGCAAAAGTATTTTTCTATATTGTACCAACCACTGAATACTCTGTAACGGTCTTGCTCTCTCTTCTACTTCGGATTTACTTCCTGTGAATAGTTTCATGTTTTTTTCACTATGTTTAGATAAAACCATTAAACTCTGGAGATTATCAGAAAGAAATTATGAAGCCTATAATTTTAATATACGTGACGATGAGAATGCTAGTTTATGGGATGAAAGCACGGATCGACTGAATATGATCGGACCACCAATTCCTCACATAATTACTCCAGATAAACTGCGTATTCCGAAGTTTCGTAAATCTCATCATTTTACAATCGAAGCACGCCCACGACGTTCATTCGCCAATGCTCATGCTTACCATATAAATTCGGTTTCTGTAAATTCTGATCAAGAAACATTTCTTTCGGCTGATGATTTACGCATTAATCTTTGGCATTTAGATGTGTCCAATCAATCATTTAGTATGTTTATCTATTAATTTTAAATTTCTAGAATTATATATCCATAATTCATAATGAATGGACTATTCTTGTATTTTTTAAATCTCAAATAATCTCGGTCAATGTAGGCCATAATTCAAACATACAGATTCAGCCCAGGTTCCCTCACCACAATGTGAGATTAATCAGATATGTAGCAAGATAGTTGAAATAATATTAGTGTTATTGATAATAAAACTAGATATGAGGAATATGGTCCGAAAAGGAATGGAATAAATGAATTTAAAGTATGAAATAGCACCATAACTTAGAATCTAGAAGAAAGTACAAAATAAATACATCTATATAACTGAAGCTAATTTCGAGTCATATCACGAATTCTACCGTCTTTCATTTTTTTTGGGCAACAATTGCATTTCAATGCATTTATTTATGCTATTCATTCAACACTTTATTTGGAAAGAAGTTGATTCCCTAATACTCTTTCGTATCTGTACTTGTGTATAAAGTCACTGATTTTCCATATATATATTATTTGGTGCTTTTTTATGGTACAGTTTTTATGAAAGTCAAATGTATACTTTTTCATTTCAAGATTTAAAACCGAAGGTGCAGTTGCTAATTGTGGGACTTAAAAAATGACTGGTGGTCTACTTTTTTAACAATCGAAACAGAAAGCCTTATTTTATGTTTTCTGAAGCGAAATTTTTTTATTTACTACCATAATCAGTTGATAAACATATAGTATGTCTTATATCTTCTACATAATTCCGTTTAAGTGTACATGAATTTAATGAATAGTCCCACTGGTTGATAAGTCAGTATTGCTTGCCGAATAGGGAATGTGATATTATGCCAAGAGACCCCCCAAAAGTTAGATCTTAATTGATTAGAGAATAAGTGACCTGCGAACTGATTTTCTCCAACCACCTATGACATTTTATTATGTTTATCTTTTCATATTCTGTATATAAAAATGTTATTTTATCTCTTAAAACTCGTTTATCTGGTGTTCTTGTTTCTTGCCTTTGATTTCCAATAATTCGGAGGCTTAAGTCAATAATACGGTCTCGTGAGTAGCTATCTCTTGGTCATATTATACCATTGATTTCATTTATCGGTTAGCATTTTATTCATTGATTTTAATAATAGGAAATTTCGTCTGATTAAATCACGGCAAGCTTCCTCCATAACAGAATGGAATCTAATACCTCTAGTTTTTGCTAAAATATTAATTAAAATATTGTTGTATGAGTCCTAGCAAGCTGATTTACTAACATCATCTTTTTTATGAAGAATTTGCTTAGATGCGAATGAAAGGTACAAATAGCAGTATGGATAATTGAACTTAATCGGTTTATCCAAATTTCCGGACCGATTTAATGATTTATTCCAAAGCATATCAAACAAATATCTTTTATACAGCTTATCGATTTAATAAGACACCAAGCCGGTTATGTGTGCATATAGTAGTGATTTAAGTATAGAGCAGACTTTCTGATAAATGTATATGTTCAACAACGTAGTTATCTGGAATTACTTATGGTCTAAATCTTGATAAACTTTAAGTTACTCATGCTGTCATGCGTATATTTCTGTGTATCAGTTTTCATTGTCCTCTCTAAAATGGTCAATCAGTGCTTATCATTAGTGTTAATAAATAACTTGAGAATAAATTGGTTTGATTTGTATTTCTTGGCGTAACAATTAAAAAGTAGAAATAACTCTCGCCATATATTGTTCGAAACATAACTGAATCTAGGTCTTGTTCAATTTTGTATCCTAACTTTAAATGATTTCAACTTTATTCAGGTGAAATAACATTTTATATTGACTGGTTTAATAAACAAGAATCAGTGTGAATCATTGAGTAATGGAAAACTAAAAGAAAGTCAAAGTGATCAAATGGAATTTAGAAACTAGTTCGAGTGTAAAGAAGTGTTACAATTCAATTGTAATCATACTAAACTGATGTACTCCAAAGGCTAAATAGTCGGGGTTCAAAAACAAGGAATGAATTATTGTTTTCAATAACTTATTTTTCAGGCTTAACAGTTACAAATCCTCAAACTGTGCTAATATATATGTATGGTTAGAATAGGTCAGCACGTAACATTGTACAGTTTTAGCCACAGTTCGCACTATCGTATGGTTCAGTTGTTTGAACAAGTTATGAATAAAAAGCTTGTCATCAATAGTCCTGACTGCATAACTTTTTCTTCCTATTCTTTTAATTGTTAATATGCTCTCTGTTTTGATCGACTCTTTTCTAGCTATTGTCGATTTAAAACCACCAAATATGGAGGATTTAAGTGAAGTTATTACTTGTTCACGGTTTCACCCTGTTCACTGTAATATACTCGCCTATTCAACCAGTCGAGGTTTGATTCGGTTATGTGATATGCGATATCGTGCTCTATGTGACAACCATGTACTTGGTAAGCTGTTCCATATACAATAAAGTTGATTTACGTGTGAAATGTAGATATATGCATTGTATAATGCTTATATTTTTAAATTGTCACTCTATAATGCTCGTAATATCAACTCATTAAAGCCGTAAATTTTTTGAAGTGTTCTGAATCCCTAATTCTTGCTTACTTCTTGACTTGTGAAATGTACATGGTTAATGTGTGTTCACTGAAGATATTATGGCATTAATCTTACATAATTACTCTACAGTCTCGACGGAATAGCCTACAAATAACTCATTACTATCACAGTTTTTGTTATTTTACCAACTATTGTAACTTGCTTTATAAAACTTGAAAAAGTTCAAAGGAACTTACGTTTGAGAATATGTTATGGGATATTTCATTTATTTATTTTCCCTCACTAAACATATCAAATAGCCATAGGTGTAATAAAAGATGAATACGCAGATGACATAGTCCTGTTTGGTGAAGACGCTGACAAAATTCAGAGTCTTCTGTTAGAACTGAGTAACAATGCCAGGATATTTGGAGTGCGTTTCTCCCCCTCTAAATGTAAATTGTTACTCCAGGACTGACCTGCATCAACACCTGAACTAAGGATAGGGAGTGAAGTAATCGAACACGTCGACAACTTCACTTATCATGGAAGTCTGATCAGCCCTAATGGGTTGATGTCTGACGAAATCTCAGCACGGATTCAAAAAGCCCGTTTGGCATTTACCAACTTACGTCACCTATGGCGAAGACGAGATATCCGTCTATCAATTAAAGGATGAGTATACTGCTCAGCAGTTCGCCCTGTTCTACTTTACGGCTGCGAAACGTGGCCATTAGGAATAGAAGATACTTGTAAGTTTCTAGTTTTTGACCACAGATGCCTTATAAATATTGCTTGCATCTTATAGGATCACCAGGTAAGTAATAGTGAGGTTAGACACAGGGTATTAGGGAATGATGGTAAATCAGTTGATAAGGTTGTGAGTCTTCATCGACTGAGATGTTTGGGCCACGTGTTACGTATGCCTGAACACCGACTACCACGATGCGCAATGCTGACTGGTTTTGTAGATGGTCAGAAGAAAGTTAGGGGTAGCCAAACTAAAATGTGGTATCAGTCCACAAAGTCACTAACTTCTAGTCTGAGCCATGTTGGTAGATGCAGACTACTTGGTCGGGGTCTGCGCGACTGTCGTAACCAATGGTTGGAGACTGTGGGTGACATGGCTCAGAATCGATCACAATGGCGCAGGTGTATACACTCTTTATCTTCCCTTAAACGTTGAGATTAAAACCGCTTCACGTCTGCCTTCTTTCCTATACTATATCCTTATATACAACCTTTCTTTTATATACTACCACCACTAAATTAACTACTTTCATGATTTCGGTGTTCATCTTGTTGTGCCAATGAAGTATGACAACTTGGACCGATGCATCTGTGTGCCTGGTCCTACGTTGTAGCTGACTGACTGCGATTGCTTGGTTGTAAATCAACAGGCGACAATATCCACTAGTTTTTTTAAACTGTCATTACGGTTTTTCTTAATTATATCTTTTACCAAGGGAGGTGGTTATTTTAAAATGCGAATTGTCTATAGTCGAGCATTTAGATAACATTGCTGAAAATCGTAAGCAGGATAGAGCATACGCAATTATTCATTAGTTTTAATACTATAAATCTTATTATTGTCATGTATTCTATCTTCTTTGTTCGTTATTTCGAAATAATATTCTGTGCTGTGTTTTTACTATCACTGATATTCTAATTTCAACTCCTTCACTTTTATTTTTGTAAAGGTACAGTTCAGTATGTAGTTGTGGACCTATTTCAGGCCCTACTTTATTTGTGGATCGATTTTATTCATTGATATGACGTACAAAAGCAGTGTTTAATGATTGTTTCTCATAGACTAGCTAAAATAATTCGTCTGTCTAGTAGAAATCTGTCAGAAACCGAAGTTCTTGTAAATCCGATGCAAAAGTCTGAGAAGTCAACTCTAATATTTATACCCTATTGACATGAATTATTTACCTAAGCCCTTAGTATATTTGGATTTCAGTTTGCTCTGAGATACAAGATGGGGATTTCGTTCTGTCTGAACTCGTCAGCTAGATCTAAGTAAAACTCAGTGTTGATGGCCAAAATGTGAGACTTGAACCCATTTTTTGTTAATTGAAACTCGAAAGTGCTGTTGTCTAAGCTACTAGGTCCAGATAGCCAATAATTGTATATCGGATTAGAATTAACAAAGATTAAACTTCTAGACAGGTGGAGATACTCACCCAAATGCCCTGGTACGGCCGAGAGTGGGGAGAGTCAGCTCTCTCTCTCTGTCTCTCTCTGGAAATGCTCTCACATGACCACGTGCATACAACCACTGCCAGGGAAGTCCTACTCACTGCCTTTTCGCTGCGGGGGTGTTGTTCACGAAATTGAGCGGACAAAAAGTGAATGTCCAGCGCTTTAACCGGGTCGGTGGATACGAAGGATCCACCTAGGGGAGTTGGAAAACGCTGATTCCGAACTAATGTTGTACATGGGCTCCAATATTCTGAAGGAACGAATGGCGTATGAACCTATTTTTGGTCACCGGCTACCATGGGACTGCATCTGCTTACGATGCTCTACTGCCTCGTAGATTAGACTTCTAGGTCAAACGCTCGGGGTGTGGCCCCCTAAGAAAACCACCTTCGGTTTGGGCACCCGGACAATATTCCAGCGCTCACACAAATTGAATGATTTATGTGGTGCATATCTATTTGGT
Source organism: Schistosoma mansoni (assembly GCF_000237925.1). NCBI lineage: Eukaryota > Metazoa > Platyhelminthes > Trematoda > Strigeidida > Schistosomatidae > Schistosoma > Schistosoma mansoni. Next base: position 13,860,562 of record NC_031497.1, read on the forward strand.
GCCTCCTTTTACCAATGTTTGCGTTTCAATAAATAATAAATAAAACTTCTAGAACTATCCTACGGCTAATTATTGTTTATATTTTGATCGTATAATCATTAGATACAGGGATTATTGTATTTTTGCATTGTCGTTTTCATAGGATTTCACTTAATATTCTACATTAAAAACAGCGAAAATATACCATCCCTTTTCAAATTTGTTGGGAATACTGATTCTTTAACTAAGTGTATATAACTTTCCCACGTCAGATCTGTCACAAAAGTTGGAAGAAGAAATAAAAAAATCGTTTGAGCGTCAAGATGATTTTAAGTCGGTCAATGTGATTCGGTGCATAAAAGTAGTTGATTCACTTTGCAGTATACAGCTTCACATTAGCGTATATATCAACTTAGACGAACTTCTAAATACTATCGATCACTTATAACAGCAATGGCTGGTAGATTACTGTTCTCTCCTTTAATGCTCGAAGAATTGACTAATTTGGCAACAATCGACGCCACACCAGTACCACCGTTCAAAAATGCATATGTTTCTTCAAATGAATGTAGTCTGTGGACCCTGATTAGGTTGATGCATATATACAATCCGTTTACCTTGAACACTGCACTTATCGGTGAGAGGAAGGTCATCAACTGAACAGAAACTCATCAGTTCGACAACCATAAGAAGAAATAATCACTATAGAGACGTGTTAAGAGACTTTACCATCACCGCCTCGATCACAAGAGGCCCAACAGGTAACGAAGACTTGTGGTTTTATGGAACCATAACAACTAAAGTGCTCAACGCATTATGTTTCTTTTCAAGGATTTTTATAATCTCTTCGTCGACATTCAAACTAAAGTTTGTTTAGAATTCATTCCTGAATACCAACAATGAGTATAACACATATCCTTCCTAATGTTTGTCATCGTACTACTTGATTAAAGTTTTCTTTTTTATTTATTCTACCAAACACTAACAAATTTATCTGCTTAGTTGACTTTTACGTATTTTAGTGTTTGAAGATCCAAGTCTTTCACAAAATCTGGGATTTTTCGCTGATATTATTGCAAGTTTATCAGATTTTCGCTTCGGTCATACTGGAAATTATCTTTTAGCCAGAGATTATTTAACATTGAAAAGTGAGTGAAATCATAATTTTACCAGAAATTTTATCTAATTTTGTATATATATGTATATTGTTTGGATATTAGTGATCTCAGTATCCTTTTTCGAAGACATCTTATTTTTCTTAGATTTACAGTTACGATGTAATTATATTTGTATTTTGACTTGTCACCTGAATGTAGTTCCATGCTATTGTTGTTCATTTTCACATGGAGACTCGATTTTATTACCTATCGCTCCAACCATCGACACTTTATACAATTAGTTATCATTAAATAAAGACTTACGGAGATTTATTATTGAATATCAATAGTCAGATAATATGCAAACTTAAATGATGAATTCCAAATATATTAACACATAAAGCAAAAAGGCTATTTCGAACCATGGGCTAAGGATACATATAATACACATAAGTCAACAAATTCCCGAAATATTGCACTCCTGAATATCGAAAAACTCGATAGTTCCAAATCCCTATGAATGAGTTACACTGTTAGTTTTACGCATCTACTTTTACTGTAGTTTGTTTATTTATTGGGTAAAATGGATTCATACATGATAGTATGATTGTTTAAAATTGTTTTCTTTTAAGTGGCATAATAATTCGAATTTTTCTTCTCGAACAGTAACTTGGTAAATCTGATACACAGTTAGTATAATATTATATGATTGTATTAGAGTTATTCTACTTATTAGAATAGTCACAGATTGTTTTATTTGTTTATTCTTGCTGCATTTTAATATGAAAAGGAAGAAAGAAAAGCAATAGGAGAAGTGTTTATGTATGTGCTGCACGTAACAATATAATAATAAAAATAAAGGTAATAATACGTTCCTAAAGACAATTACATCATGCATACCAAGTTACAGGCATGACTAGGTTGATGCACAACGGATGCAAACTACTCCTGTAGCTCTTCTAGAGTTACTACCGCTCCCAAGTCCGGGTAAAGGAGAAGAGTTGAGCATGTGATCGTCAACCCCATCTCGTAGAAAAACAATCTTGCTAAAAAAGCTAACGACAATAAACAATTTAAACCACTTCAACTCTGCCCTGGGGGTTAAGGGAAGAATTTTGATTCCTCATGATGAACGCCGAGATTCTTCCGAAGTAACGGGGTCGGTGCCCCTTTTAACAACCAGAACAGCAATTTTTATAGGTACGTGAAATGTTCGGACAATGTAGGAGACTGAGAGGACCAGTCAAATAGCAACGGAAATGAGGAGATACAACTTGGCGGCTCTCGGAATCAGCAAACCCATTGGACCGAAGCTGGAGAGCAAAGGTTAGGTAAGAGAGAGATGCTGCTGTACTCCGACCACGAAAAGGAAAATGCTCCATACACTCATAGAGTTGCTCTGATGCTGTCCAAAGAAGCACATAATACACTTATAAGATGGGAATCTCACGGATCCAGGATCACCAAAGTATCCTTCAAAACAAAGGAGGGGATTTCAATGAATGTTAATCAATGTTATGCACTCACCAATGATAGCAATGACGACAATAAAGATCAGTTCTATGAAAGGCCGCAATCGATCATAACTAAGTGCCCAAGAAAGGACCTGACCGTCCTAATGGGAGATCTAAACGCCAAAGTCGGAATGAACAACGGTTATGAAGATATCATGGGATGACATGAATTAGGAGAAAGGAATGGGAATGGCGAGAGATTTGCAAATCTATATGCTTTCAACAAATTGGTGGTAGGCGGCACAATATCCCCACACAAACTCATACACAAAGCTACATGGATCTCGCCGGACCACACCACAGAGAACCAGATAGATCATATTCGTATCAACAAAAAATCCCGAAGGACAATGGAAGATGTGAGAATCAGGAGAGGAGTTGACATAGCTTCAGATCACCACTAGCTGGTTGTGGCCAAGATCAAACTGAAGCTAAAGAAGCACTGGACAACTGGGGGAACAGCAATACAAAGGTTCAATACAGCCTTCCTTTGAGCTACTAACAAACTCAACGATTTCAAGATAATTCTCAACAACAGATTGCAAGCCTAACAAGATCTACTGAAAAACGATGAAACTACTATGAAGAATAACTAGAAAGGCATCGAAGACGCACTGACTTCAACAAGTCAGGAGGTGCTGGATCGCAAGAAGCATCATCATAAGGAATGGATCTCGCTGGAAAACCTGGACAAGATTCAAGAAAGGAAGAACAAAAAGACAGCAAATAAAAAAAGCCGAACAAGAACAGAGAAAGTCAAGGCAAAAGCTGAATATGCAGAGGTAAACAAGCAAGTGAATATAAGCATTAGAGACGTCGAGCAGAAATACGTGGAAGAGCTTGGAACGACAACGGAAGAAGCTTCAAGAGAAGGAAATATCAAACAGCTATATGACACAACGAAGAAACTGACAGGGAAATATAATAAACCAGAGCGATCAGTCAATGACAAGAGGGAAAGCCAATCATTTAAATTCAAGGACAGAGGAACAGATGGGTGGAACACTTCGAGAAACTCTTAAATGGACCAAGTCCGTTGAATCCACCGGATATCGAAGCAGCAACTTCCTGTAGACGTCACTCCACCAACGATCGAAGAAATCAGGATGGCCATCAGACAAATCAAGAGCGGGAAAGCAGCAGGACCAGACAGCCTACCAGCTGAATCATTAAAGTCAGACATAAAATTAACTGCAAAGATACTCCACATTCTATTCAGGAAGATTTGGGAGGAAGAACAAGTGCCATAGACAGACTGGAAAGAAGGACGCCTCATCAAGATACCAAAGAAAGGAGTTCTGAACAAATGTGTGAACTACAGAGGCATCACACTACTATCAGTACCAGGAGAGATTTTCAACAGAGTGTTGTTGAACCGGATTAAAGACTCAGTAGAGGTCCAACTTCGAGATCAACAGGCTGGATTCCGTAAGGATCAGTCGTGCACAGATTAAATCACAACACTATGGATCATCGTTGAACAATCAGTTGAATGTAACTCGTCACTATACATCAACTTCCTTGAGCATGAGAAAGCATTTGACAGTGTGGATAGGAGGACTTTATGAAACCTTTGATACTATGGTGTATCTGAGGAAATTATCAATATCATACGTAATTCATATGGCGGACTACAGTGCAAAGTAGTGCATGGAGGACAGCTGACAGATTCATTCCAAGTGGGGACCGAAGTCAGACAAGACTGCTTACTCTCCCTCTTTCCGTTTCTTCTGGTGGTCGACTGGATTCTGAAGACCTTCACATTTGAGGGAAAGCACAGAATACGATGAACAGCTTGGGTGCAACTAGACGATTTGGACTTCTCAGATCACCTGGCCCTTCTATCCCATACACATCAACAGTCAGTCAGTCAGTCACAACGTAGAACTTCGTACGTACGTACATCAGTTCGAGTTGCCATACCACATTAGCACAGAGATGCAGTTGTCGATTCAAATCCATAGTGGTAGAAGTAGTAAGAGTATAAGTATTATGTGAAAGATAAGGGTTTGAAGATGTTATTGAAGGATTATAATCCAGTGAAATAAATTTGGAAAGAGAAAAAAGATAGAGACATGAAGAATTCAGAAGGTTAGAATTTGGGAGAACACAAAGAGCGAATGCACCTTCGCCATTGCAAACGATTTTGAGCCATGTCATTCAAGGTCTCTAACCATCGGTTGCTATCATTTCGCGAATCCCAACCAGGTAGTCTACACCTACCAACATGGCTCACTCCACTTTTCAGTGCCTTCATGGATTTGTGCCACGTTTTGGTCTGGTCGCCCCTAGCTTTCTTCCAACCTACTTCTACACCATAAAACATTGCACGTCGGGGCAGTCGGTGATTGGGCATACGTAACACGTGTCCCAGCCATCTCAACTGATGAAGTTTCACTACTTCATCAATCGATTTGCCATCCTTACCTAGTACCCGTTTCCTAACAACTGCATTACTTACTTGGTGGTCCCAGGATATACGAAGACATCTATGATCGAACACTAGTAGCCTACGAATATCGTCTACTCTTATCGGCCATGTTTCACTGCCATAAAGTAGGACGGACCGAACTGCTTCACAGTAAACCCGTCCTTTTGTTGCTAGACGGATATCTCGCCTACGCCATAAATGACGCAAGTTGGCGAAAGTTAGACGAGCCTTCTGTATCTGTGCTGAGATTTCGTCACACACCAGACCACAAGGGCTGATGAGACTCCCAAGATATGTGAAGCAGTCAACACGCTCAACTACTTCACTCCCTATCATTAGTTCAGGTGTCGATGCAACCCAATCCTGAAGTAACATTTTGCACTTTGAGGGAGAGAATCGCATCCCGAACATGCCTGCATAGTTGCTTATAGTGGTCAGAAGACTGCATTTCGTCAGCATCTTCACCAAATAAAACTATGTCGTCAGCGTATTCTAAGTCAACAAGTGAGCATCCGGTAAAAGTTCAACTCCAGGGGATTGAGATGATGAAAGTGTTATCTCCAAAAGCATGTCAACGATAAAGTTAAACAAGAATGGGGAGAGTGGACAGCCCTGACGATTACCACTTCAGGTAATCAATTCTGATGACAGTTCGCCATAGGCTCTAACTCGACCAGTTGTGTTCGAGTAGAGAGCCTTTATGAGGTTAATGTACTTCTTTGGTACTCCTTTCACTGACAAACACTACCATAGAACCTCACGATCAACGGAGTCAAATGCCGCCTTAAGGTCAAGAAATACTACTATTGTGGGACGTCTGAATGTATGTCTATGTTCTAGGACCTGACGTGGAGTGAATATCTGGTCTATGCAACCACGTCCAGGTCGAAAACCAGCCTGGTTTTCTCTAGTCTGCTCTTCACGAGCTTTGGTTAGGCGTCCAAGTATTATTGAAGCTAATATTTTAGACACTGTATTGGTCAAACTGATTCCTCTGTGATTGTCACAGGAGGACTTTTGTCCTTTCTTATAGACTGGTGCAATCAGTGATTGGGACCAGTCAGATGGAATTACGTCCAGTTCCCAGATTCTACCTAAGACCTCAGTCAATCTCGTTGCTAGTACTGGACCACCATCCTTAAAAATTTCAGGGGTCAACCTGTCAGGGCCTGCTGCTCTCCCTCGCTTCAGATTTCCTATAGCTTTTTCAACCTCGTAGAGAGTTGGAGGACTTACCTCAATTTGCCATTCAGGACGACTGGGGATCGTGGGTAACTGAAGTGTGGCTGAAGGCTAGTTGAACTGATCCCTAAAGTGTTCTGCCCATCTATCCAATCTCCTGGATTGAGAATGAATAATATGCCCATCTTTGTCTGAGATAGTTTCGCTAATAGTTGTGTTCCTAATGCCGGTTTCTTTAATAAGTCTGTATAGCTGTCTGCTGTTACCTATTGCCGTTGCCTTTTCCATCTCTCTTGCTTTCGCTACCCACCACTGTTCACGATCATTGCGTAGGCTTCTTATTAGCATTCGCTTAAGCTGACTCCGCTCTTCTTTATGTTCAGAGCCAGGTGGGATGAGTTTTCGAGCATCTATCAGTGTGGTAGATGCTGCCGAGATCCATTGTTTCTCCATAACCTTATGGCTTACCTTACTAGCGGATATCACTGCTTTTCGGATATCATTCCACGCTGCCTCGGGGTGGGCACAACTTACATAGCTGCCTAACTGTTTTTCTAGTTGTTCCTGAAATATATTCTTCGCTTGCCTATCATTAAGTAGAACCCTTAGAGGCTTCCCTGCAGTGTCTTTCCTACGTCCAGTAAGACGCAGACAGATACGTGCTCGCACTAGAGCATGATCTGAATCTAAACATGTGCTCCAGAATGAGCGACAGTCTTCTATCGAGCCCCTCCATCGGTGGCTGATAGCGATGTGATCTAATTGGGTCCAACGTTGGGACGAATTCGGTGGTTGCCATGTCAAAAGATGTTTTTCCTTATGCTTGAAGTTGGTATTTGCAAGAAATAGGCGGTTATCTGAACACAGCTGCAACAGACGGTCGCCATTATCTGTTCTTTTAGCCACGACACCATAAGATCCACCCAGGTGTCTTTCCCTTTCACTTAGTTTACCTACTTGAGCATTAAAGTCACTAGCCACTATTACTACATCAGAACGCCTAGCTTTTCGGAGAAGGTCAGAAAGTTTCCTGTAAAACTCATCTTTTATATCGTCTGAGCTGCAGTCAGTGGGAGAGTACGGAGAGACCACGAAGAGGCAACGACGAGTGTCCCTATCTTTCCGAGTCCTTACTGTTCCGTTTAGTCGGACAGCGTATAGACGACTGTCTACTGGGATCCAGTCTAAAAGAGCGAGTTCTGCCCTGGGACTTAATGCTATACCTACTCCAGCGAGGCTACGGGAAGCAGCATCAGGGCTTCCAGATACACGAAGCGTGTATCGAGATGGTTCTTTGTTTTGGTAAGGTGAGGTCAAATGAATGACGCTACTCGGATCTTGTATGCGCGTTTCGGAGACGCAGCACACATCGATGGTGTAAGATTCTAGAGTCCTAGCTAAGGAAGCCTGTTGTCCTATTTGGCACAATGTACGGACATTGAAAGTTCCTACATGTAGTTTAGAGCGTAGTTTCAAGAGACCAGGAATAACGTTCCGTGTACTCGAATCGTTTGCCCTAGCGGTGCGAGGTGATAAAAGGACGTGGGAAGGGTTAGTCGTGGAGATAAGAGAGTCATTAGGATGTGTAGGAAGGATTTGAATGTGACCAACTTGGTCTCGTGTGCAGTTAAGGGTATGAGGGCTAATATCACTTCCCGGCTGCCCACACCGTGGAAGGGTATTTTTTGAGGGACCTGAAAAAGAAGGTGGATTAGTGTTGATCATAACGACCTGGGAGCGTGACCTCAGTGCCCAAAGGACAACTGCTTGAGGCCGGTCACGCACGGCCTTTTTGTGGGGGGTTTTTGACGTGTTAGCTCCGTTCTTCAAAGGACCTTATCGCCGGAGACGGAAATCCGTGGGATAAGGCGAGTTGTGCATTTTTAGGGTCGACCTTTTCTAACCCCACCCCTCCTTGTGGGAAGGCAGCATCGCTGTTATGCTGGTTGTCCTAGGGAAACACCTTACTGCCGTCACACCTCTGTACGGTCGGCAGTACGACTTCGCCTTCGGACCTTGGGATTGCTGCTTTTAGTCTTACCGCTCTTCAACCGACCTGTCTGGCATGGTAGGACCTTGAGGAACGATTGTTCCAGCCAGTATAGCTCGATTGGTTCATCACGATAGGCAAGCCCGACCACCACGTCAAGGTAGCAGCAACGGTCGGGGTGAGACAGGTTGGACCGATTAATATTTTTGTTCGGTTTTATGTCATTTTTAACTGGCTAAGAAGGCTACCAAACTATTACTAGAGTTACTTTTGAGACGCGACAACACGTTTTCAATGAAATTTTGCTAACACTAACCACAAACTACTTTTGAGAATGTATACATGTCCACTGATTTCATAACAGCTTGAAATATCAGTCTACCATCTTTCTGGTCACAGTTAAGTGTAAAGTACATGATTAAACCATCTGTGTTATGAAATATTAGACGCTAAGTGAAGACAACAACAAATATTGTTCGCCAAATCTTTTCCCGTATAAGAAGAACGGATTGATTTCCAAAATTTTCGAACATTACTTTTTTATAGGTGAACCAACTTATTCAATTTTTACCAGAAACAGTTGTTTCATAGTTTTTTTTATTGACGTCTGGATTTTTCGTTTTCCCACAAGTGGCGATCATATCATTCGAGGACTAATGAGGCATTATGGTTATTAGTAAGGTACTGATTAAAACGAACATTTGTGGAGACCATGTGTATTGGCCGTTTATAAACGGTCAATCATATATAACAGTTGAAGTCGTCAGGTGATTGTCCATTAGCGCCATCCTGACATTTTCCTCATGAATAAGTGCAAATAATTTAGAGAGTTGTGAGAAATCGTTTATCGAATGATTTAAAGATCTACAGAGAATGTGTAGCACTAAGATGCACATTACTTGAATTTACACCCTTAAAAACCCGGAGAATAAGGAAATCCCAGGCGACTACACACCTGTACTTAGTTAGCACCTTACTCATCATTATTGATACCAATTGCTCGCGCAGTTTTCTACAGAAATCCAGTTGTTACAGGTTTACTTATAACTGTATTTAGTGTTTGCTAAATATTCCTCATCATGTCCTCATATCTAAGAGGGGTATAGACCACTCAAAGCATATTCGAAGAAGAATAACCTAAATGGTTGTCACCATGAAATAGACCTTACTTACCTCACCTATAAACTCCAAATTTATAGCCTGTGAAGTACAGAAGAAATAAAGAATATAATGAGGCGTTTCTTATCGGTCATAATTCTCTTCACCTCAGAAAGTGGCTGACACGTTCCACTATTACATCACACACAAGCGGTAATCGGTTTAGGACAAAACACGAACAAATATACCTTTACTTATGATTAGTATTCGACTTAGAACTCAATTTATTTGAAATTGTTTAGTCGAACCTTGGTGTTGATACGCATACCGTTACAATTATCCGTCTTATAAGCACATAGTTGTGTCTATTGAGTATTGTCTACGTCTAAACCGTCGCGCTACAACTGAAATTGTCACTACTTTTATCACTCTGAGACTTGTTTCCATTATTTCACCTCACTGTGTTGATATGGTGTTGGAGTTTAAACTGATGCACACATATACCAGATTCTACGTTGCTTATAACAGACTGACCTGAAAATTAATGTGTATTGGGATTGTAAATGTAAAGTGAAAAATAAATAGTTTTGATGTCGAGTTCTGAGTGCCATAACTCCGAAGGTTCGGCAGACTGGATTGGATTATTGGATATCAAAGACGATTTATTGAATATCTTGAAGGAGAAGATTGAACACACGCTTTTACAATGAAATACGCAAGTTGTTGTTTAATTCCAAACGTTTTAAACAGTAGGTTCTAGTATGATTGCACACTAAAGATAGTAAAGTAATTCAGAGGCACCTGTCAGCTTTTCAAAACTATTATGATAAAGCGGTTTGTTAAAGTTTTTCCCAAGGTTAATCGTCGAGATGAGCGATAGCTCTGTATATGTTGGTAGAACTGATTGCCTCATGGAGATTCATGGCCTAGTCTTCAGGTCTAGTAGTAATCCATATGACGAACATAACGATTTCAATGGTCTCCATTGGTTATTATTATCAGTATTGTTGTGTGATATTTTTCGAGGTGATTTTAAACATCGTTCCATAGAAATTTAATGATAGTAATACTCAGTGTCCCCCTCCGTTTTCTATCGCGTTCTTCTCATAGAAGTAGTTTCTTTTAGCTTATAAGTTTGCTTCACTGTTTCGTTACTAACTTACAAGTTTACGGATTAAAATGCTTGCCAGTAAACGTGAGTGTAGTAACTTACTTGCTACGGTTTACTGTTCTTTGAGCTGAATCACAAGAGGTTTCAATTTAGTGAGTTGTATCCACACTCGGTTTGGTGAGTGCGCCCTGGCTATTTCGTAGAGATATGAGCTATTACTTGTTCACACTTCACTACATACTGTTGATCAAGCTGCTGGTTGAAGTTCGACCTTATGAAACTCAACCTACGTAGTGTTATAGTTTACCGAAAGCTAGAAGTACTTTACTCGTGTATTTACCGATTTCTTCACTCATTATTTATCTTAAACTTTTCTCTACCTCAGTTTGGGATATGAGAATGGGCGATCGACCGTGTGAAATTTATTCAGTTCATGAACCATTTCGATCACAACTTTGTATGTTGTATGAAAATGATGCTATTTTTGATAAATTCTTATGTGGATGGTCTGATGATGATAGGTAAACTTTAAAAATATGTATTTCTTGTTTTTTTTATTTATTATCTGTTTTCTTCGATAAAAATTAAATAACAATTACAATGAATAAACGGATGTGACTATCGAATATCTACGGATCAATCAGATGCATGCATGATTTTGATTCGTTGAATTTTCGTGTAAGTGGTTTGGTGACTCATGTAGTGCAAAACGTAAACGTCTGGCTGCATTGACCGGTGGGGATTTCGTCAAATATCTAGGTATTAAAATGCCTTGATAAAAGCTTCAACATACTTTTTCATAAAGATGTTGGTTAGTGCTATCGTTCAGTGTTTTGGATTTATAATCTTTCTCTCTGTTAGCTCCTTAATCAATCAATATTGTGGTTAAATCAATTGGTATTCATTTACTAGATGAGGTGGTAGTATCACTAATCCCTTATGTCTGAAACGGTGTGACTAAAGGATGATGTGCACGAATTTTTACCTGGTAAACACGTTACACACTATTTGTCTCTGTGTTCAGGAGAATACTATTAAGTACTTGCAATGATTGGTAATTATGGCTCATAAACATATGGAGGTGTTACATGGCTCAGAATCGTTTGCAATTGCGCAGATATATTCACTCTTTATCTTCCTTGAATCCCGAGTTCAGAAATCTGGTTACATTTCTTCTTGCCATACATAAGCTTTTCTACTGCTGATACTGTAACTATTCCTGCTACTCATTTACTTGTCTTGGCAATGTTATCTCATTGTACTAGTATGGTAAGACAACTTGCACCGATGCACATATATGTCAGGTCCTACGTTGCATGTGGTTGACTAAAGCGTGTATTGAATAAGATATTTGTGGTATTTTGTTAACTGAAAAGTCATCCACTTACTGTAGCAATGGTATATTAGTGAGAAGAAAATAATTGTATCCTCCCTTATTATGGAAATGCAGTGTACAACCGAAGCTTAACCAGCTCGTCTATTAATCTTCTCACTATCGAGTTCCTTCACTAAAATAATAGATGACCATTTGTAAGCCCGATTTCCATAAAAATGGTTCATTGATGTCCTTACTTGCTTTCGAGGTACTTCCTAGTGACTGACTGTAAGATATGTTTCGTCTGATGCAGAGTTGTTGTGATTCGCGAAAATCCCACTAATGAGCCGACAATGCGATTATGTTTAATGTTGAGACTTCTGCATTGATACGGAAGTTGGATTTTTAAGGACTAAACGAGATGTGATATATTTGCTGTAGTCGGTGCTTTACAACCTTAAATCTCATATTTCTATCATACAATATAACCTACATTTTATATACAGGTATGCAATAACGGGTTCTTACGGCAATCTCTTTCATATATTTGACCGTCACAATGGCTCTGATTGGTTGTATGACCTTGACGACTCAAGCAATCCTTACAACACGAA
>NC_031497.1:13873092-13898896 GCF_000237925.1 Schistosoma mansoni
TGATTCGATGTCAAGGGACGTCCCCATTACCTCTGTCATGATTCTATAAGAATATTGAACATCTGGTAGTACTTTATTCCATTGGTGGGTAGTGAGTAGCGCCTCAGTTTGACATTACGCTTTTTATGTATTACGCATATGGAGGACTTTCTTGTCAACTTACCTTTTACTTGTTGTAGCTTCAAAAATTCTCCTACTGTTGACCTACAGTCAACCTCGGCTTTAGCTATGAGCAATGGAAAACGAAATTATCACAGTCATTTTATATCGATGAATGTGTTGTTGAAATTGTAGGGAGATAAGAGTAATTATAAGATTTCAGTCAATTTAACATGTGTTACCGTCAAATAAGAACCAAGGTATGTAAGCAGTACTCATATGTTAACTCTCAATAAAACTCCAGCTACACTTGCTTCGGTGTATCTTCATCACACTCTGAGCACATTCGAGATATTCTTTTTTCGAATGGTAATTGAATCCTGCTTTGAATATTGCGATTAAATACACGAGAAATGGAAACAGTGAATTTCACTACTGAGGAAAGTGTTGAATAATAATAGAAAAATTTGAAATCGAAAACTGTGAAGCTGAGTGACACGGGATCGAATCCGTCAGGGAGCACCAGTTCCCTCAAGATTACAGGTACACCTTGCTGACGAGCGCCAAGTAGCACGAAACCTGGGTCCAGGGTTTCCTGTTGACCACCTCCAACCACCATCTTATCTCAGTATAGGGCACGCAGTGTCGAGCCACCTAGACTAGTGGCCACATTGCAACTTGATCGATAGCATTCGATCAGCACTAAAGAAGGACTTGACACGCATGACATTGATCACCACCCAGTGATCAACCAATTGTGAAATCGAAAACTGTTTGATTGCTTCCACTTCTATGCAATCCAAAATTTTAGGTGAAATTAAGTGAGGACATGCAAAGTCCGTCTTATTCAACAAAATATCGTAAGAAATGTGAAATTTTCTACAAAGTACCACACTACGAAAACGCTGTTTTCAATAGCACGGTCAATTAGCATGTGTTTTGGCAACAAAATTGATTTCGGAGATAAACAAGGCTGTGCATGCACTTGTAATTGATTCTTTGGTAGGTACTCCACGTTTAAAAAACGTCTATATGTCTTTGGTCGATTAGAAACATCAAAATGTTTACTTACTAATTGAACAAATAGTGCCATATTTACGCTATCCGTACAACCATGCTTTCAGTAACTTCCATAAATGGTGTTTTTCTAATGTGAATTTCAATACCCACTGAATTAGCCATCAGTTAACTTTATTGAAATGTCAACAGGCATACAGGTAACTGATCTAGGTAAGTATTGTTTTTCATCGTATTTGGAGTGTGGTACGGCTCAAACTGACATCAGTCGGTAAGGTATGGTTGAGTAAGGACCAAATTCACCAACTCGTTACTTTTCGAAAACAAACCTACCCTTATCTGAAATGTGTTGTGATTGACCGTTTTCATCCGAACCGTTCAACCATCGAACTGTATCAAAGAAAACACAGAGAAGTTAGTGCTATAAAATTCCGTATGTGATATTCGAAGAAATGCATCTGACGCTGCTAGACGTTATTCCGACAGAAAACATAACATTTCAGAATCATCCATTGAGAACTATGAAATGCACAGGTTTAACAAATGAAACCCAAATGGTCGGAGTCAGATTTCAAATGCTATGTAAATGGAATGTCACGATCCTTAAGCAGGATACAATGGAATTGGTAATAGAAACACGAAGTCCACACTAAAACGTGTTTCAACACATCTTTATTAGTAAATTGTTCCACCTATTGAATTCAGATAATTTTGTAGGTCTGTGAATCTCAAGTCGAGTCAGTCAACGTTGTTTCGCTTTCTCAAATATGACAACTGGAAAATTCATCACGTCATGCAAATAACTCAGATGTGCATAATGAAAATCACGTTCACTAGTTGACACTATGAGGTCGGTCCTCATACATGATTGGCTCTACTAATTTTGCGATAGGCAGAATCTGACAGCTAACTGAATGCGAGAAACATTTGCTTACTTGTCATCAAATCTAATTTTTTTCTTGCTCCCCATTTCAACTCGGAATATTTCTTCAGGACTTCACAACCTGTTGACGTGTCAAAGGCACAGGTGAATAAGTAAGTTAACTTGAAATAGTATTCTCATATAGCTGTTAAGTGAGTAATCGTCTCTTCTGTGATCTGTCATTTGAACATGATTCCTTAAAGTGAATGGAAGGTATTGTGACGATGCTCACGAGATGGATGGATTCAACTTCTGTTTCGTTAACAAAGAAACTATGAAAACACACGTATATACAATTTAACCATGTTGATCGACTATTCGTGTGAGGTTGTTGCAAACTGTTATAAAGTTAGCATCCTCAGGTCTACAGGCGGCTTCCAAATGCTTGCAAGTGCCTATTTACTGTGTGAAGAGAGATTAGACATCTTAAATTGTTTTAAGGATATTACGTCCAATAGTAATAATGTCAAGTCATTGGGGAATGTTGTTACTGGTTGAAAGATGACAGAACGACGTGGAGAAATTAATTGTGACCTATCAGCCTAGAGACATACAACCAAGTTATCCAAAGCAAGATTGTCAAACGCAAACATTTCGAATAAAATTCCACTGAACTCACCATATGTTATGTTTTTTTGAATATTCGTATCCCAGTTTCTAGCACTACTTTGCTGCAACATAGTCATACCTGAAATGAACAATTACAGACAGATTTATACAAGGAGTATGTGTAAATCAATTTGTTGTGATACAAAATGTCAAGAACATGTGTTCAAAGATCATTGCTGTTTCGAAATTCAGAGATAGAGGAATCAGGGTTAAATCACTCGGTTTGCAAGTTGTGTATCATAGTGATACCACACCAGACTGTTGCTAATAACTCCTAACAACCTACTAGATAGTTAATGGATAGAGTAAAGTACAATATTTCACCATTGTTTCAGACATACTAATTACGATAGAATATGGTAGAGATGGTTGGAATGTAGTAATTTATTGAGAAATGATCCAAAGTGAGTTCTGAACACAAATTGGTTGTGTTGTGTGAAATAAAATTTAAAATTTCCACATCACTCACAGAAGTTTGGTACAATGGTTTTGTTCACACCTGTAAGATAAACAAGTGATATTTAACTCGAGGTAGATAATATGTGAAGGTATGTGTACATTTCAAGCTGAGTAAAGTCTATGAAGATATTGTGGTAAACGAAAGGGACATTATCAGTTTGATGGGACGACACTATTTGCTTTTCATGAAGTAGAGAATCGATGACCTACCAGTGTTTTCATTTCTTGTTTGTAAATGAAATTGGTTAGTTTATCAAATGGTTCGATTGAAAAGTAAACACATTTTGGATTCAAAAATGTGAGAGATATTCATTTAAATTTATCAAAGCTTACCCACATAGGAACTCATAGTTTTTTTGAACATGTCTTCATTTTCCAGTTTCCAAGTTGATCTAGCAGCTTGAGTGAGTATCAACCAAAAGGTTAAGAGGTTGAATAATTTCGACTGAAAAATCCTCATATGTCTATTTTTATGTTTTTAAACAAGAACTACTTACTTAATTTATAAACTTTACATACTTCTCTAGACAACCTCAGTTTAATCTGAAGGCATCATATTCAAACTGAAGGATGAAACGTCTAAATTCTTTGCCAATGGTTAACAGCATGCACGTAGGTAGCAGGAAACTCCATATACATATTGTTATTTGTGTTTGTATATCCGGAACTCTGAGAAATGAATGTAGGAGTTGTGTTCTCCGACAGTTCAGATTTCGACGAATTCGGAAACTAGATTTCGAATAGCCGCATGATCAAACTCATCGATATTGTTCAAAAGAATTTGGAATATCAGTAAATGTGGGGTATTAAAGCAGACAATATCAAGTGAAGGCCATATTTTATATCAGAACAAGTCTGCCAACGATGACTTGGAAATTTACAAATGCGCATCAAAGATAGATGAACGTGATAAAGTTTCCTAATTTGTTTAGGGGTCAAGATTAGGAACGGAGTGAAAATTGGTTTTGGCGTGTCAATGACAAAACGTTGCAACATACCGTTGAGATAATTAAGTGCCCACTTCACTTGGTGTTCTTCTTCCGACTTGTGAAGAACTACACAAACGATTATGAACAGTAAACAGATGGTCAAATCAAATGATATAAATGGGAGAAGTGATGTATGACCTTCTATTTCTTTATGAATACATTTTTTCCCAATTTTCACATAATACGTAGTAACAATTATTTTGTCATCTAGCTTCGTTAAGTCTGTTTACTAAACCTCTCTGCTTCTTAGTAGATATGGATTGTTGTTTGTGGTGGGAGCCAGGACATGGGTTTCGTCTTAATAGAAACCCTCACTAGTTTACAATCAGTCGTATTTGCAAATTGAAGCACTACCAACCCATTTGTATACAAGCGCCGTTACAAATTCCTTTCACATACTTTCCTTGATGTTCAGTTGGATATTGTGTAAATACGGTAACAATCTCATCGACTCCATATGAAATTATTGAGTACTGTCAATACAGTAGATATGCAGATAAGATTCTACTTTATAAGACACTACTAAAACCGAGCAGTTCGTGCTTCTTTTGTAAAAATATATGAACTGTATACTTACTGTTATCAGCTTCTCCCGGTGTGAACTTCATATTCGGACTCAACGCCATAATGAGAAGTCTATCTAAACAACCGAAAAGACAATATCTGACATTATAATCTCATGTACAACTAACAAGTATTGACTATTTTAAATACTTCCACTCAAATACTAGTTGAGGTTACAATTAGTGTAAACAATATTTGCTTACAGTGAATGTGAATATTTGTTATATAAAGTCGCCCGTATTCCGATATAGTGGCATGCATCTCATCTAAAAGATAATGAAACATGTAGAGCATCAGTATTGTTCACTATCTGCTCCAAAACTGGTGAGGCTGCTCAAAGATGAAATGCAAACGCTGAATGAGTTTAGAATTGAATGAGCCTTACTCCCTCTAAAACGGTATATTCCTTCTGTCTGGTGTTTCATCACCAATTGTGATGCATATGTTGGAAAGTAGTCTAACTAACAATTGTAGACAGTCAGTGTTCCTGGATAATTTCAATTACAGCTAACAGCATAAGACTGCACATTCTCCTTTCATTGTACACTTGACCATATAGAAAGAATGTGGTTTATGTATCACGTTAACGTCAGTGATGTTAGACGGTGTTTCTGATCAAATTGCGAAAAAACACTTTGGAAACAAGTTGAGGTGTGATGGTCCGCAATGAGGAAGCTACATGGATGGAACCACGTGTTTGTCGCAAACTGGAATTTGTTTCTCAGTAGACACATTCAAGAAACTTGGTGCTGTCTGAGTGCAACTTATGATAGTTTATCATTTCAGCATTACAGTATGAACAACAGACTTACCGTTTGTAGGAGACTGAGCTTCGCAAATGAGACCACTTACTAAATTATATAAATGAGTTCATGGGTTTAAAAGTTAGTATTTATATTTACATGGGAAATAATTAAACTTGCTTCACAATGATCTAGTCTGTGAACATGGTACAAAATCATATCTTCAAATCGACATGGTAACCAGGTCAAGAATTTCCTGTTCGACCAGTAAATATCTTTCCCTATGTCCTCTTAAACAAGAAGCTAGTATGTAATGTTTCATAGAAAGCTGTTCTAAAACTGACCTAACTCTCCGTGGATTTTCGTTGCTCAACAAACCTAACGGTTGTCCACTGTTCACAAACAGGCTGAAGGCAATATCCACTTACAACAACAGATTGTTCACAGAAATTCTACGTAATTTTGCTTACTATGAAAATCACGATTACCATAATGTCATGGTAAACAGAATATCTGAAGCTTTAAGACTTTCTACTAGATTATATTCGAATAAATCTTGAAGTGGAATTTAGGACAAAATGGTACGTTTGTATGAACAAATTACCAATTAACGAGGAACACTGGTCCAGAATGCCTTACCAACTACCTCCAACCACCAACCATCAAATAGATTGAGAGAAAGCGATTCTAGTAAATGACTAACACTTGAAGTAACCCTAACCCGATACATGTCAATTGATTAAAGATTACCCACAAATATACTCACGTGAAATCAGTAAAGTGACTCCGTTTATTAGAAGGTTGTATTCCTGCAACATACTACTTCTAAATTCAATTTCTCTGATGAACATGCAGATAACGTTTGTTTATATACTGTTTTTGTGAGAAAGCAAATAGAGTGAACTGAAATATTCTCATAAACACTTTCAGTTTGATTCCAAGACTGCAATTAGGTTCTCATGATATGAAACATTAATGAGAAATGCACTCATGAAATTGAGGACACTGAATACAGTGCTTATAATGATATTCTTATCACGATGTGATTCTGGGTGTGAAGCAAGTTTAATTTATTTTACTCATATGCGTACTCCGTTTGTGGTGAGACAATTTCATTCACAACTCCATCAACTTTCCACTTGATGTAAGTAGATTTTCATCAATTACAGTTTAGTACAAACTGTACTCATAGAACTGAGGACACTGAACGTGATCATCCTGTTTGATGAATTCATAAAATTTTCTCTCAAGAGAATTTCACTTTCAATTGGACATTTAAATCACATTGATGGTCAATTTTTTAAAACTCTCCAAATGTACTATATACAGACTGTTAAAGTGTAGTTTCGGGTGGGTCGTATTGAAATTGTTCTGAGTGGATTGGTGACCAAAACACGGTATCCACATGAATATCAATGAATCAACTGTTGTTTATATAGAAATTGATTTCATTTCTTTATGCCAACACTCGTAAACTCTTCGCCAACCAATAATAATAATAATAATAATAATAATTCCACAAACTCAAATTCATCATATCTTAATGCTTCATGGTCAACGTAAAATTTTACCGTTCATTTAACTACCGGTTCGAACACTGGGATAACCAATCCACTACATCGTCATGTTCTTAGAACGAGCGTTACATTATTATATACACAAAATGTAAGACGACGAGGCACCAAAATGATGAATTTCAATGTATGAGTAATTGGGACTGTCACGGTACGAATGTGAGGTGCAAAATCACAAGTACTTCACAGAATTTCATGAGCACATAGACATACACCAACAGTAAATGCTTTAACAGAATGATACAAAAATACCATAACGTAGTGTGTGTACAAAATAATAAATTTTGGCTGTCAGTTTTATACCTTTGAACATCATTTGCTGACCCTTGTGTATCTGACTCCATTTAGATCGGGTGATGAACCAATGAATGGCTCTTATTCAAGTATGCATCTCAGCTGCCTTCGTGTATTTTATTGACTTTAATCGCGTTCACGAATAACAGGACTAAATAAGTTAAATATGAGAATAAATTTTGAGTGCGTATATTTCGTATAATTGTTGATCTGAACAGAAAATCCGAGAGACGGGGCGATGGAAGCAAAGAGGATAGAGCGAAACGAAGGAAAATGACGTGCAATGGAGTAGGCGAGTGAGTAAACACTTTTTAATCGAGCGTGACTCTACACTTATTGTCAAAGTGAAATTAGCTACAGACACATGATGAATGGTATCAGTAATTAACGCGCATACGGTCATATAAAACAGTCAGGGTTAATAAGCCAATAAGTGACAAGGTTAGAATGTGGATTGAGAGGACGGCAACAAAAGGAGCAAAAAATAAGTAAAAGCTATGGTGGCAAAGTTGTATGTGAATTCGAATAACTTACATTACTGTTAGTTTTTCGAAATCACTTCACATTCATACCACATTGCTCTTCAATCTTCCATCAACCGAGACCTGTTTCTCTGTTACAATTCTTCACACACTGTGTATGATTCTTGTGGTTTATCTGAAGTTTCTTTGTTGATTAGTTTGATTTCTTCCTGTTAATAGACAAAGCATAACCTCTCGCAGTCCAAAAATAAAAACTATGTTTACCAACCAATTTCGTTGTTTGTCCTGCTGCTTCTCTTTCCTCTCACTTTTCCAACTCCACGAATGTAATATGTAAAGGCAGAATTTAGAGCAGATGTGAGTTCTTCAAGGCTGTAACACGTGTAATCGGCTTTCATTTGGAAGCAGGAGAAATTCAAATACAACAGCATACAAACGAGGATCAGTGAGTGTCTGATGAGGAAAAACACGACGTGCTAACAACAACGCATATATATGTTTCAAAACTCGGACAACGCGGTTCCACTACAAAACAGAAAGTTTATTTACAAGATAGTCTCATACATCGTTTGGCAAGTCTAGTTCACACAGGGCTTATTTTTGTTCTTGCAACTCATTTACCCTTTTGATACTGTTACAGACTACAGGCTGTACGATGTGGTACGTTTTAACAAATTATAACAATTTTGAAGTCACAATACAGTAATAAACAGGAACCCATTTATTAACTTGCTCGTTTATACACGTGGATATGCTTTCATAAATGTTAACAGACTTTATTTACTTGAAAAACTAAATTGAATGATATCTTATCTGTAACCCATGTTGTAGATTAATGATCATGCCTGCAAAAATGTCGTGACTTGCTTTATATTACCATTAATCATCACACTATTCATATTCTTATGTGCATCAATTTCCTCTCTCCGTTTCTGTAATATTACGTACCACCCTAACTGAGCAGCACATACAGTAAACTCTGTAACATTTGTAAAATTCTGACCATTGCTGTAAATTGGTACACCTTCTGAGACATACTATTACTGCAGTCAGAACAGCCCTGAGAATTTCTGCTGGTCGAACGAACTAGACCACATTTCGACGTAGCTAAAGTAAGGAATCATGTCAATACCCTATTAATTCCGTGTATCAGACCTACCTTTAATTGTACATATCCGAAATCTTCCAGACACTCTCTTGCCTACAATTCGGAGCGCGCAGGTTCATCAGTGGTAACTTTCATGAAGAAAGCAGTACATGAGTCTGTGTTATAATCCTAATCTCCTTAATCGATGGATAAAGATGAATGGATCAAGTAAGAACTGGAATACAATTTTCTTGAATATGTATTTCAGTAATTGAATTCACCATCATATACAGTAGTAAAAAATTAAAACTAAGTAAGATGAACACAAGTGGTCCTGAATAATAGTAGCATTGGTTTAACATAAGATTTTTACCTCCTTGTAAGTTGGGTTAATGATGACACAAGCAATCATAGACAACATTTGCATAAGGAAGAAATAAAACTGGCAACAGAATAACCCGAAATTGTACTTTAATGGAATAAATCCAGGCATTTGAATTAATCACACAACATACCAAAAGTTAACCAAACCAGTTCAGCTATTGAATTTGGCAATAGCATGCACAATTAGATGTCATTTTGAAAATGAGCATACATTTATGTTCAGTAAACATGTTTGTATTAAATACCATAAGCTGATGCACGCAAAACTAATGGACAATATTGAAAACGGATTCTGCAATTTATCCATCGAATTACACAACGGAAAACACAATAATTTCACCAAATAAAAATTACTCAACAGTAGTCAAAAACTACAACTGCACCTCAAACAATTGCGATAGTAAGAACAACACATATAAGGGAACAATATTGTTTTCAATTGAATATCATGAACCATCACTGTAATATGAGGGAGTATTTATGTCGATATATGGAAGCGTTTGTGAGTCAATTATTGCTCAGAGGTAGATTAAAAGTGATAAGTATAAGGTGTAGACTAATGGTAGAGTAATACGCCACATGAAAGCATGCGTAATTCCATTTTACCACACATGACCCAATGATATTTTAAGTCTTCAGGAAAAATTTTGTGAGACATAACCAAAGCAATGGTAATTTCCTCTATCACAAAAACAGCAACTTCACGATGTTTGTATTGAGCAGTAGTGATATTCCGTCCATATCCTACTCTCCGAGAGGTGCCAGCACCTTACTCATTATTATTGATACCAATTGCTCGCGCAGTTTTCTACAGAAATCCAGTTGTTACAGGTTTACTTATAACTGTATTTAGTGTTTACTAAATATTCCTCATCATGTCCTCATATCTAAGAGGGGTATAGACCACTCAAAGCATATTCGAAGAAGAATAACCTAAATGGTTGTCACCATGAAATAGACCTTACTTACCTCACCTATAAACTCCAAATTTATAGCCTGTGAAGTACAGAAGAAATAAAGAATATAATGAGGCGTTTCTTATCGGTCATAATTCTCTTCACCTCAGAAAGTGGCTGACACGTTCCACTATTACATCACACACAAGCGGTAATCGGTTTAGGACAAAACACGAACAAATATACCTTTACTTATGATTAGTATTCGACTTAGAACTCAATTTATTTGAAATTGTTTAGTCGAACCTTGGTGTTGATACGCATACCGTTACAATTATCCGTCTTATAAGCACATAGTTGTGTCTATTGAGTATTGTCTACGCCTAAACCGTCGCGCTACAACTGAAATTGTCACTACTTTTATCACTCTGAGACTTGTTTCCATTATTTCACCTCACTGTGTTGATATGGTGTTGGAGTTTAAACTGATGCACACATATACCAGATTCTATGTTGCTTATAACAGACTGACCTGAAAATTAATGTGTATTGGGATTGTAAATGTAAAGTGAAAAATAAATAGTTTTGATGTCGAGTTCTGAGTGCCATAACTCCGAAGGTTCGGCAGACTGGATTGGATTATTGGATATCAAAGATGATTTATTGAATATCTTGAAGGAGAAGATTGAACACACGCTTTTACAATGAAATACGCAAGTTGTTGTTTAATTCCAAACGTTTTAAACAGTAGGTTCTAGTATGATTGCACACTAAAGATAGTAAAGTAATTCAGAGGCACCTGTCAGCTTTTCAAAACTATTATGATAAAGCGGTTTGTTAAAGTTTTTCCCAAGGTTAATCGTCGAGATGAGCGATAGCTCTGTATATGTTGGTAGAACTGATTGCCTCATGGAGATTCATGGCCTAGTCTTCAGGTCTAGTAGTAATCCATATGACGAACATAACGATTTCAATGGTCTCCATTGGTTATTATTATCAGTATTGTTGTGTGATATTTTTCGAGGTGATTTTAAACATCGTTCCATAGAAATTTAATGATAGTAATACTCAGTGTCCCCCTCCGTTTTCTATCGCGTTCTTCTCATAGAAGTAGTTTCTTTTAGCTTATAAGTTTGCTTCACTGTTTCGTTACTAACTTACAAGTTTACGGATTAAAATGCTTGCCAGTAAACGTGAGTGTAGTAACTTACTTGCTACGGTTTACTGTTCTTTGAGCTGAATCACAAGAGGTTTCAATTTAGTGAGTTGTATCCACACTCGGTTTGGTGAGTGCGCCCTGGCTATTTCGTAGAGATATGAGCTATTACTTGTTCACACTTCACTACATACTGTTGATCAAGCTGCTGGTTGAAGTTCGACCTTATGAAACTCAACCTACGTAGTGTTATAGTTTACCGAAAGCCAGAAGTACTTTACTCGTGTATTTACCGATTTCTTCACTCATTATTTATCTTAAACTTTTCTCTACCTCAGTTTGGGATATGAGAATGGGCGATCGACCGTGTGAAATTTGTTCAGTTCATGAACCATTTCGATCACAACTTTGTATGTTGTATGAAAATGATGCTATTTTTGATAAATTCTTATGTGGATGGTCTGATGATGATAGGTAAACTTTAAAAATATGTATTTCTTGTTTTTTTATTTATTATCTGTTTTCTTCGATAAAAATTAAATAACAATTACAATGAATAAACGGATGTGACTATCGAATATCTACGGATCAATCAGATGCATGCATGATTTTGATTCGTTGAATTTTCGTGTAAGTGGTTTGGTGACTCATGTAGTGCAAAACGTAAACGTCTGGCTGCATTGACCGGTGGGGATTTCGTCAAATATCTAGGTATTAAAATGCCTTGATAAAAGCTTCAACATACTTTTTCATAAAGATGTTGGTTAGTGCTATCGTTCAGTGTTTTGGATTTATAATCTTTCTCTCTGTTAGCTCCTTAATCAATCAATATTGTGGTTAAATCAATTGGTATTCATTTACTAGATGAGGTGGTAGTATCACTAATCCCTTATGTCTGAAACGGTGTGACTGAAGGATGATGTGCACGAATTTTTACCTGGTAAACACGTTACACACTATTTGTCTCTGTGTTCAGCAAAATACTATTAAGTTTTATTTATTTATTTATTTAAACACATACATATTGGTACAAAAGGGCATCAGATACATATGCGCCACACAAAATAATGAAAGTGGGAAGAGGAGGGACGAAAAGATAAGGCCGACTGGAATGTACAACCGGAAGACTCTATCAGTTAAGAAAGCTAGAACCACTCTTTATGAAGAAAGTAAAAGAAGGTTACAGCAGGATCGCCACTGGCTTCTATTCTGAGCCATATCTGATAGTGTCTCTAGCCACTGTGTTGCACCATCTCTCGGACCCCAGCCAGGGAGTCGTGAAAGACCAACAGAAGCTAGCCCTTTGCAGCTTTCTTTCATGCCACGACACCATGTCATACACTGACCACCTCTCCGCTTTTTCCAACCAGTCCCAGAGTCGGCAAATAATGCACGACGTGGAAGCCTCTGGGACGACATTCGTAAAACATGTCCAAGCCATCGAAGTCGGTGTTTCAAGGTGGTGACACCAATTGAATTACCGTCTCTGCGCCCGGACACACGATGCCGAACCTCTGCATTACTAACATGGTGTTGCCACTGAATGTCAGCAATCCTTCGGAGACAACGATGATCGAACACAGAGAGTCGTCTGGCATCCTCAACTCGGAGATGCCAGGTTTCACAAGCATAGAGCAAAACTGATCTCACCGACGCGTTGTAGATCCGACCTTTTACAGCCAGACTAACATCACGAAGGCGCCAAAGATGGCCCAGATTGGCATAATCCGCTCTGGCTTTCATTATACGTGCATCAATCTCATCACTCACGCCCCCACCAGCACTTATGTAGCTACCTAGATGCACGAACTTCTCAACTACTTCAATCTGCACACCATCCAGGGTGAGTACAGGATTAGAATCCTGCCAGTCTTGTAGGAGTACTTTGCACTTGGAGGGAGCAAAGCACATACCGTACCTGCGGACACTGATTGCAAACTGATTGAGTGCGGATTGCATGCCTTGGGCATTATCGCACAGTAAGACAATATCATCCGCATACTCAAGGTCGAGAAGTCGTTCTCCAGGCAACATATCCACACCGCCATTACTTACATCCATCAGAGCTGTTTCCAGGATGTCATCGATGGCAAAGTTGAAGAGGAATGGTGAGATCGGGCAACCCTGCCTAACCCCACTGCTTGAATGGAACAATGGAGAAATGTGGTTGTATGCCCTCACTCTGCCTGAAATGTTCGTGTACAGGGTTTTTAAGATGTTAATAAACTTCTCAGGCACACCCTTCTTCAATAGACAATCCCAGAGAACAGTCCTGTCCAACGAATCGAAGGCAGCCCTGATATCAAGAAACACTACGATTGTTGGCCTGCGATAAGTATGACGGTGTTCTAACATTTGGCGGAGAGTGAAGATGTGATCGATGCATCCTCGACAAGAACGAAAACCAGCCTGCTCCTCGCGAGTCAATCGTTCTCGGGTTTTAAACAACCTACGAAGAATGACAGAAGCCAATAGTTTGGACGCAATCGGAAGTAGACTTATCCCCCGATAGTTGTTACAGGAACGACGTGAACCCTTTTTAAAGATAGGGACGACTATCGACTCATTCCATGATGTTGGAACACTTTCTGACTCCCAAACCCTTGTAAACAACATAGTCAATTCCTTAGTCAGAAAGTCACCACCATCTTTAAAAAGAGCTGGAGGTAAGTCATCTGGGCCCAGTGATTTGTAGCGCTTCAGGAGTTGGAGTACTTTGCGGACTTCCGCCTCGTTTGGTAGATCAGTCATCATCGGCCATGGGGGGCAGGACAAGCTGGTTGATGTTGCCGGAGCAGCAGGCCAGTTGAACTGCCCTTCGAAAAAATTCCGCCCATCGTCCAAGACGTCGAGGGATGTTAGTGATTAGCATCCTCTCATCCTCGCAGATTGTTTCACTCACACCAGACTTCTTGCTGCCAGTGGCTCGGATGAGTTGGGAGAGCTTCCGGCAGTTACCAGATGCACCTGCTGTTTCCATCTCATTAGCACGCTCCGACCACCAGGCTTCTCGGTCCTTACGCAAGCTTTGCCCAATTTCATTACGTAACAGCCTTCGTTTGTGGTCAAACTCACGGTCACCCGGAGTAGACCGACGGGCTTCCATCAGTTGTAAGGAGCCAGAAGAAACCCAGTGCTTGTAAGCGGGACGTTTCGCGAGGCCGCAAGCGACTTTACTCGCCATTTTCATGGCGTCATGAAGATGCAACTAATGCTCATCTATACTTTTCGGTGGTATGGTAGCTAGCCTAGAAGCTAGCTCCGCTCGATACTGACTTGCAACAGAAGTTGCAGCCAGTTTACTAACATTGGTCCGTTGATGGCGGTCAATCCTTCGGCCACTGAAAAGTAAAGTGAGATTGGCGCAGACCAGGGCATGATCAGACTCCAGATAGGTACTCCAAAAGGAGCGGCAGTCTTGTACACAACCACGCCAGCGGTAGCTGATCGCGATGTGATCCATCTGAGTACAGGCTTGAGATGCAGAGGGAGGACGCCAGGTGGCACACCGGCGATGACTGTGCCGGAAGTTGGCGCTAGCCAGAAACAGGTTGTGATGTGTGCACAGTTGCAACAAACGGTCCCCGTTATCTGTCCCGCGACCAACAAGTCCCCATCGGACACCTAAACGACTCTCTTCTGTGCCTAGACGCCCGATCTGTGCATTCAAGTCTCCGGCTAGTACTACAATATTTGTCGAACGCGCTTTCTGGAGAAGAACTGTTAACTGATGGTAAAACTCATCCTTGATTGCATCCGGGCTGCAATCTGTCGGGGCATAGGCGGAGATGACGAAAAGACACCGTTTCTCACGCCGGTTTCTTCTCACTTTGATGGAACTTTCTAATCTAACAGCACATAACCGACTGTTAATGGGGTTCCAATCGATTAGAGCTGCCTCAGCTCTAGCGCTTAGTGCAACACCAACGCCAGCAAGACCGGACGAAGATTCCACAGAGTCCCCGGATAAGCGCACGTGAAACAAGCTTTTCGAAGCGACAGATGGAGAGCGAATTTGTAGTACCTCACTAGAGTCTTGAATACGGGTCTCGGATAGACAACAAACATCAACATTAAGACTTTGTAAAGACATAGCCAGCCCCATCTGTTGTCCGATCTGCATTAGTGTGCGAACGTTGAAGGAAGCCAGCTTGAACGGCGTACGTGGTTTCAGAAAGACTGCTTCAGTATTCGTAATCGGTGGAAGCATTCACTTTCAACCAGACAGTGACTGGAGATCGTTTAGATAGGACAGAGTTTCCACAATGGGCGAGCTACTGCATAAGTTGGAAAAAAAGGATACACAATTTGGGAATATGGGGAGTGAAAAAGCGACGTAGTAAATAATAGTAATAATAATAATAATAATGATAATGTAAATTGTCTTTCTTCTATTAGGAACGAGAGCAGTGTAGTTAGCGGAGTGCGTCATTTCATGTCATTTGTGTGTGGGCTGTGATACTGCCCGGGTGCCCAAACCGAAGCAGATGATCTTCTTGGGGGGTCACACCCCGAGCCTTTGACCTAAAGGTCTGGTCCACAAGGTAGTGAAGCATCGTGAGGAGATGCAGTCCCATGGTAGCCGGTGACCAACAACAGGTTCATACGCCATTCGTTCCATCAGGATCCTGGAGCCAATGTCCACCAATGGTTTGGAATCAGGGTTTTCCAACTCCCCTAGGTGGACCCTCCGTGTCCACCAACCCGGTTAAAGCGCCGGAAATTTGCTTTTCATCCTCTCACTTTCGTAAACAACACCCCCACCACAAGAAGGCAGTGAGTAGAACTTCCCTGTCAGAGGCTATATATTCGCTTGGCCATGTGAGAGCATTTCGAGAGGGAGTGCGGACTCTTCCCACTCTCGGCCGTACCAGGGCATTTGGAGGCTTACTATTAAGTGCTTGCAATGATAGGTAATTATGGCTCATAAACATATGGAGGTGTTACATGGCTCAGAATCGTTCGCAATTGCGCAGATATATTCACTCTTTATCTTCCTTGAATCCCGAGTTCAGAAATCTGGTTACATTTCTTCCTGCCATACATAAGCTTTTCTACTGCTGATACTGTAACTATTCCTGCTACTCATTTACTTGTCTTGGCAATGTTATCTCATTGTACTAGTATGGTAAGACAACTTGCACCGATGCACATATATGTCAGGTCCTACGTTGCATGTGGTTGACTAAAGCGTGTATTGAATAAGATATTTGTGGTATTTTGTTAACTGAAAAGTCATCCACTTACTGTAGCAATGGTATATTAGTGAGAAGAAAATAATTGTATCCTCCCTTATTATGGAAATGCAGTGTACAACCGAAGCTTAACCAGCTCGTCTATTAATCTTCTCACTATCGAGTTCCTTCACTAAAATAATAGATGACCATTTGTAAGCCCGATTTCCATAAAAATGGTTCATTGATGTCCTTACTTGCTTTCGAGGTACTTCCTAGTGACTGACTGTAAGATATGTTTCGTCTGATGCAGAGTTGTTGTGATTCGCGAAAATCCCACTAATGAGCCGACAATGCGATTATGTTTAATGTTGAGACTTCTGCATTGATACGGAAGTTGGATTTTTAAGGACTAAACGAGATGTGATATATTTGCTGTAGTCGGTGCTTTACAACCTTAAATCTCATATTTCTATCATACAATATAACCTACATTTTATATACAGGTATGCAATAACGGGTTCTTACGGCAATCTCTTTCATATATTTGACCGTCACAATGGCTCTGATTGGTTGTATGACCTTGACGACTCAAGCAATCCTTACAACACGAATTCTGCATGTAATACTGGGAATTACTTATCACCTAAACGTTTTATGTCTCCCGATGATCCTATTGGAAGTCGGTTAGGTTTATCTTCAATTTTCGTAACACCATTGGATGCTGTGGAAGCTCTCTTTCCAGAAACTACAAGTCAAACCAGTTCGCATAGCAGCTGTAGTGATAATAATGATTGGAATAAAGTTGACGATAGTTCGAACACCTTAGAGGTATCACCTGGCAGAACAAAGCTATCTAACTGTCAACTAGATGATCTCAACCCTCCAGAGAATACTCCATCAGCACCCCCAACTGGTTCTAAGCGTCGAAAGCAAATCCTTCCTTCTCGTACTAATAATTCTACTGATTCTCATTGTGCTGTACAAAGTGAACACGAAAAATCCCGTAATTGTCACCACAAAAGTAAACATCGTCATCATAACAGGATCTTTCCACATGACATGGTAGAAAAATGTGGATACGGTGTTAGTTCTTCTTGCACCGTACCGAACTCAAATGATGGTCATGAGTTATCAAGTATCATTCTAAATTCACCGCCTGGTAAAAAAACGTCTATCGCAGAATCTCAATCAGGGACATCAACTGTCCCTGGGATGCACCAGATACACTGTCGACATAAAATACTTCACCTATCCTGGCATCCAAAGAAATTCCTTACGGTAGCTATATCAGGCAATCGGTTGTTTCTTGTTTCAGGTCAGCCGACATTTAGTGATACATTACCTTCACAGAAGGATTCGAGTCACTGCTCTTCCTGTTTATCTAAGTCAACTGATGATGAGAACAACATACCTAGTGGACATTGTGAAGCGAGTTCCACACCTATAAGAGATAAAGTAACTTCTATTTCATTCCAAAGTTCAAATGTGAAAGCTGCTAAACGTCGCCGACGACGTCATCAACTAGATAGTTCAAATTCGGTTAATGCTTTCCCTAACCTAACAGATAGGATAGAAAATCATATTTCAGATATTGATTTTCTTCCTGATGCTTCTGTGGTTTGTGGAATGGATTATGTAACAAATTATGAAGCTGACCATGAAGATAATTATAATGAGCAACACACTTCTGAAGCGCAACTAGATTCTATAAGTTCTGACCGGAATAGTGAAAAAGTTCCATGTATAAATTCCTTGTTTCCATCATCAAGAGAAACATTCTCAACTAATTTGAACGATGTTTTACAATGATAATGCTTTTCCTACCATTTTGATTGTCTTCCTTACCATGTCTCTAATTTTTGCCTGACTTCATCTCAGGGTTGACATATTTCCATTATCAATTTCTAAAGCATCAAAAGTGTTTTTACAATTGCTGGAGGAGTATCTCATTTATTCTGGGATAAATATACAATAATAGTACATGCATAATTACATACGCACATACACATATACAGGCGGGAAGAGAGACATGCGTTTAGACACAAACAATCTCTTCTCTGTACAAATGCTGACTCCCGACATCATGTTACGACGCTGCTATTTTAATGTTCTCTATTGATGGGGATTTTTCCTACCCATTTTTCCACTTTACAATACCTACTTATTCTAAGCTTGATTGTGTTTCATTTGCATAAGATTTGCGTGCCTTTACAGTACAAATTATTGTAATTGAAATGGAAGTATTGTAAATCACTGACTGGAAATGTTTTCCATAGATTGTATTCCATTCCAAAAGTATAACGTGTATTTTTCGTGCATTTCTAATTTAGCATAAATTATAAAACATGAAGTTGTTGCTTTTATTGTCTAAATTATTTGCATCACTCAGCTTACAAGTTACAGTTTCATTTCTTCGTCATATTATGGTTTCAGCAATACCTTTGGTATTGTTGACAAATTTACCTCCAAGCTGACAAGTGTTGAGTAAGTAACTGAAATATTGACGTAGTAATTTATATCGCCTAGTCATGAAAATGTTGGGTTTTGATCATATTGGTGTTTGGTGGAATTGTAGCATATGTGGAAGTATCACATTTGAGAAATTGAATGCAGAATACCAATTATTGTCAATTATATCATCAATCGAAATTGATCGCCACTACAGATTCCATTTCTATGTTTATTAGTGTTGTATGAATTTCGGATTTGATATGCCATAGTTTTAACAGCCAATGCCTTCTGAATATATTGTTTTGTTGCCATCGTCTTTACGATTGTGTATGTGTATGGAAGTTCACTAACTAACCATTCGATTTGTTAGTTTTCTGAAGTAGCTTGTAATGAAATAGTGGGTACACAAGCACCTAGTCAAACTTTTGGGCCAACAGTTCTCCAGTTGTGTGAGCATTGAAATTAAGCTATCTGTTCTAGATCTAGTCGAACCGAATAGTTTTGAGTGCTAACTGTATGCTCTTGCGCGTTTTTATGAAGTGATTCCAAATTATCACCACAGGAACGATACATTTCTTGTCATATTTTCGTTTCTATCAATCCCTAAAAATAACAGGAGGCTAATATATTGGAATCCAACGAATACAGAAGGCAGTGTGGGGGTGGAATAAGCTTCTATGAGGCTTACGAACATACTGATTTTCCATGTGTGTGTTGATTTCGATCTTCTGTGAATGAACTTCTAAGAATGTTATTGTGAGAAGTGCAAACGCTAATGTCATGAAAACTCGATCAGTGATCTATATTGGATGAAAGTGAAGTTGTTGATGAGATTGAGTATACTTGTTCGTGTGACTACTCTAAACTGAAGAAGTGTAGCAATACCTGAAACGTTCAGTTGTATAGTGAGTCCCAAATAAGGTCTGCTTGAAAGGTTATTTCCAACAGATGGAAGACGGAACTCATTGAAGAGGAAATATAAAAAACGCAATATCTGTACACGTTCAGCATTGTGAAATCCAAATCACTTGTCTTTATTAATAGGTGTTCGTTTCTATTCAATGGTAACAGCAAACTGTTGCTTTTTATAATTTATTCTAGGTATTGATCAGATTGTCTGTAAATTGTTTTGTGCTAATGATTGTCAACTTTTTAGTGTCCACGGCCTTTCAAGTAACGGTTTGCGCCTGTTTATTACCTGATAAACACATAATGCATAAGAATTGGAACTCGATCTCTATTCATCCAACGAATCCCATTGAATGTGCTTTTATACCTTGAATCCTTCGACTTCACTGTTTAGAGTAACATGTGAACCAGATGAATATTGGTAACTCGGTAACTTGAAAAGAGAGGATGACTGCATTTTCAGTGTTGACCTTTGAGATAGGTAAAAACTGAGCACCGAAAGGACACAAGCAAAGAGAAAACACTTTGCAGTCAATAATTTATTTCCAGCATCTCAAGTAGATAAATAAACTGAACACATTGTGATGAACTTGCATTTAATGAAATAATTTTAAAGTACTACTACAACTACAACAACAACAAAATAAATGTTAGTAAATGAAACGACAGTGTCTTCCATCCTATTCTTTGAGTTACATGTAGACTCCTACAAGAGAAGTATATGTTGAGTTGATGACTATTTAGAGTAATTTGAAGGAATGGAGGTAAACAACACAAAACATATGCTCAATGAAGTTGATTATTGTTGAACTATACAGCTCCACTGTAAATAAAAGAGTTATGACCGATGTAAAGTAGCAAGGACATAAATGTATCATGACTGGTCAGTCACCTATTTTACTTCACTCACTTCACAATATATTCCCACGAATCTCCCAAATACTGATCAGTAATTGCTGTATGTACACAGAGATGTATTATGGTTGTTTCTCAATCAATCTCTGCACAGATATGTGCCTTTATAGACAAGTGCGAGCACTGCGAATCCCATGGATTTATGCAGTTCTTCGGGGAATCGCTCTGAACTCACGTATCTAGATGAATTCTCTCGAGTGTGTTGAACACATAACACCAGTGAATATGTGATATTAATAATATACGTCTGGAATCATCATTGTTATAGAACTTGGGTTCCGTCTGAGATGTTAAGTCGCACACTGACAAAATTGATTGTGACACAATCGTTTTTGTTATTCGTGGTCGAAATCCCACTGGACGGCTTTCATATTTCATACATTTTCACAATATGATATTGACACGTTTACCGGCTTATGGTGACGTTTTAAATGACTGGCATTAGTAAGAGGATACTGAGTAAGTGTGAAGATATAAGTGAATGGACGTCAGCTATACTTACCATACTTGTGATCCACCTCTTCTTCCATTGCATCTATAACTGAGATGACCCTTTCCATGGGATTCATAACTGAACACCGTACTAGTTAAGAGTATTTCCAAACTTACATTTTAAATAATTAATCCTGTTGATTTCGAGGTTTTCCACTCTTCTCTTCAACTCGACTGTGAATTAAATTGAAGTAGTATTGCAGAAAAATAACTATCCAGAGCACAAATGTCAATCAAAATGAAGCAAATTTGTAACAACTGTGGTATCAGTATATTCTCTTATATATATGTAGTGAGTTAATGGTGTGAAAGCTTAGCTGAAAACTGGAAGTTTTCTTAACAAATTTGATGAAACAATCTATTTATGACGCATAATATGGCAATATCAGGGATTTCATTGTATGAGTAAACTCATTGAAAGTAACTATGTGAACACGTTTGTTTCCGTGTGGCATACCAATGTTTGGGACTTGTTTGGAAAGATAGAAAGCATTACTGCAGTCTCACTGACCTCAGTAGTTGTGGCGATACACCCTGAGTAGAAGAACGCCTGGAAAGTAGGTCACGAGTCTTGTTCGATTCTCTGTTCTTTGATGGAAACTAAAAATATATTGTAAGGCTTAGGTACAGTTCAGTAGAAATATTACAATGAATTCAGCACAGTGGAACGACAAGCCCTTACTTCACTTTCAGATGTGTACGTGTTTATATTTAGTTTAAAGGACTTAACCATTGATCTTACCTAGTGATTTGTTGAAATTTTCGTTAATTTTGTCAAATTGTATAGCTTGGGTTTTTGAGCTCGGGGTATCTGGAAAGAATGCGTTATCCGTGATAAGGAGTAGTAGAAACACAAAGCAGAAATACAACGCATATAAATGTAAGTAACTGACAGACATAAACTGCTTATGAGATAAATTGATATGTGAAACGATGAAAATCACACTCTATACAACTAAGCCAAATGATAGATAACTTGTAAATCTGTTGCTTAATAATGATGTCTGGTATTGAGTAAATTACGGAAGTGAACACCTCTTAACTTCCACGTTGTTTCTCCACATCGCTTGATTCGATGTCAAGGGACGTCCCCATTACCTCTGTCATGATTCTATAAGAATATTGAACATCTGGTAGTACTTTATTCCATTGGTGGGTAGTGAGTAGCGCCTCAGTTTGACATTACGCTTTTTATGTATTACGCATATGGAGGACTTTCTTGTCAACTTACCTTTTACTTGTTGTAGCTTCAAAAATTCTCCTACTGTTGACCTACAGTCAACCTCGGCTTTAGCTATGAGCAATGGAAAACGAAATTATCACAGTCATTTTATATCGATGAATGTGTTGTTGAAATTGTAGGGAGATAAGAGTAATTATAAGATTTCAGTCAATTTAACATGTGTTACCGTCAAATAAGAACCAAGGTATGTAAGCAGTACTCATATGTTAACTCTCAATAAAACTCCAGCTACACTTGCTTCGGTGTATCTTCATCACACTCTGAGCACATTCGAGATATTCTTTTTTCGAATGGTAATTGAATCCTGCTTTGAATATTGCGATTAAATACACGAGAAATGGAAACAGTGAATTTCACTACTGAGGAAAGTGTTGAATAATAATGGAAAAATTTGAAATCGAAAACTGTGAAGCTGAGTGACACGGGATCGAATCCGTCAGGGAGCACCAGTTCCCTCAAGATTACAGGTACACCTTGCTGACGAGCGCCAAGTAGCACGAAACCTGGGTCCAGGGTTTCCTGTTGACCACCTCCAACCACCATCTTATCTCAGTATAGGGCACGCAGTGTCGAGCCACCTAGACTAGTGGCCACATTGCAACTTGATCGATAGCATTCGATCAGCACTAAAGAAGGACTTGACACGCATGACATTGATCACCACCCAGTGATCAACCAATTGTGAAATCGAAAACTGTTTGATTGCTTCCACTTCTATGCAATCCAAAATTTTAGGTGAAATTAAGTGAGGACATGCAAAGTCCGTCTTATTCAACAAAATATCGTAAGAAATGTGAAATTTTCTACAAAGTACCACACTACGAAAACGCTGTTTTCAATAGCACGGTCAATTAGCATGTGTTTTGGCAACAAAATTGATTTCGGAGATAAACAAGGCTGTGCATGCACTTGTAATTGATTCTTTGGTAGGTACTCCACGTTTAAAAAACGTCTATATGTCTTTGGTCGATTAGAAACATCAAAATGTTTACTTACTAATTGAACAAATAGTGCCATATTTACGCTATCCGTACAACCATGCTTTCAGTAACTTCCATAAATGGTGTTTTTCTAATGTGAATTTCAATACCCACTGAATTAGCCATCAGTTAACTTTATTGAAATGTCAACAGGCATACAGGTAACTGATCTAGGTAAGTATTGTTTTTCATCGTATTTGGAGTGTGGTACGGCTCAAACTGACATCAGTCGGTAAGGTATGGTTGAGTAAGGACCAAATTCACCAACTCGTTACTTTTCGAAAACAAACCTACCCTTATCTGAAATGTGTTGTGATTGACCGTTTTCATCCGAACCGTTCAACCATCGAACTGTATCAAAGAAAACACAGAGAAGTTAGTGCTATAAAATTCCGTATGTGATATTCGAAGAAATGCATCTGACGCTGCTAGACGTTATTCCGACAGAAAACATAACATTTCAGAATCATCCATTGAGAACTATGAAATGCACAGGTTTAACAAATGAAACCCAAATGGTCGGAGTCAGATTTCAAATGCTATGTAAATGGAATGTCACGATCCTTAAGCAGGATACAATGGAATTGGTAATAGAAACACGAAGTCCACACTAAAACGTGTTTCAACACATCTTTATTAGTAAATTGTTCCACCTATTGAATTCAGGTAATTTTGTAGGTCTGTGAATCTCAAGTCGAGTCAGTCAACGTTGTTTCGCTTTCTCAAATATGACAACTGGAAAATTCATCACGTCATGCAAATAACTCAGATGTGCATAATGAAAATCACGTTCACTAGTTGACACTATGAGGTCGGTCCTCATACATGATTGGCTCTACTAATTTTGCGATAGGCAGAATCTGACAGCTAATTGAATGCGAGAAACATTTGCTTACTTGTCATCAAATCTAATTTTTTTCTTGCTCCCCATTTCAACTCGGAATATTTCTTCAGGACTTCACAACCTGTTGACGTGTCAAAGGCACAGGTGAATAAGTAAGTTAACTTGAAATAGTATTCTCATATAGCTGTTAAGTGAGTAATCGTCTCTTCTGTGATCTGTCATTTGAACATGATTCCTTAAAGTGAATGGAAGGTATTGTGACGATGCTCACGAGATGGATGGATTCAACTTCTGTTTCGTTAACAAAGAAACTATGAAAACACACGTATATACAATTTAACCATGTTGATCGACTATTCGTGTGAGGTTGTTGCAAACTGTTATAAAGTTAGCATCCTCAGGTCTACAGGCGGCTTCCAAATGCTTGCAAGTGCCTATTTACTGTGTGAAGAGAGATTAGACATCTTAAATTGTTTTAAGGATATTACGTCCAATAGTAATAATGTCAAGTCATTGGGGAATGTTGTTACTGGTTGAAAGATGACAGACCGATGTGGAGAAATTAATTGTGACCCATCAGCCTAGAGACATACAACCAAGTTATCCAAAGCAAGATTGTCAAACGCAAACATTTCGAATAAAATTCCACTGAACTCACCATATGTTATGTTTTTTTGAATATTCGTATCCCAGTTTCTAGCACTACTTTGCTGCAACATAGTCTTACCTGAAATGAACAATTACAGACAGATTTATACAAGGAGTATGTGTAAATCAATTTGTTGTGATACAAAATGTCAAGAACATGTGTTCAAAGATCATTGCTGTTTCGAAATTCAGAGATAGAGGAATCAGGGTTAAATCACTCGGTTTGCAAGTTGTGTATCATAGTGATACCACACCAGACTGTTGCTAATAACTCCTAACAACCTACTAGATAGTTAATGGATAGAGTAAAGTACAATATTTCACCATTGTTTCAGACATACTAATTACGATAGAATATGGTAGAGATGGTTGGAATGTAGTAATTTATTGAGAAATGATCCAAAGTGAGTTCTGAACACAAATTGGTTGTGTTGTGTGAAATAAAATTTAAAATTTCCACATCACTCACAGAAGTTTGGTACAATGGTTTTGTTCACACCTGTAAGATAAACAAGTGATATTTAACTCGAGGTAGATAATATGTGAAGGTATGTGTACATTTCAAGCTGAGTAAAGTCTATGAAGATATTGTGGTAAACGAAAGGGACATTATCAGTTTGATGGGACGACACTATTTGCTTTTCATGAAGTAGAGAATCGATGACCTACCAGTGTTTTCATTTCTTGTTTGTAAATGAAATTGGTTAGTTTATCAAATGGTTCGATTGAAAAGTAAACACATTTTGGATTCAAAAATGTGAGAGATATTCATTTAAATTTATCAAAGCTTACCCACATAGGAACTCATAGTTTTTTTGAACATGTCTTCATTTTCCAGTTTCAAATGTGGAGCCCATCTCACAGAATAAT
>NC_031497.1:13899096-13921691 GCF_000237925.1 Schistosoma mansoni
TGTTGTTCAGAATTGTAGTGTATTGATAAGTAATAAGTTTGAAAATGGTGTATGAGGTGTGAAAAAACGAGAGTTTCCCTATCGATGGCATGTGTTTTAGATTTGCATGAACTATGGAATAAGTCCGCCTGTAGCTCTTCTAGAGTTACTGCTGCTCTCAGGCACACACAATGGAGGGTTGGGCATGGGGTTAGCGACTCCATCCCGCAGAAAAAATAACTCGCCAAAAAAACGCTAACCAGAAAAAATAATTCAAACCATTTGAACTCTGACTTTCAAGTTGAAGGAATAATTATGACGCCTCAGGATAAAAGCCGAAGGGAAGACCAGTCAAATAGCAACGTAAATGAGGCGATACAAATCGGCAGTACTCGGTATCAGTGAAATCCATTGGACACAAGCTGGACAACAAAGGCTAGGTAAGGGAGTGATGCTGCTGTACTTCGACCATAAAGAGGAAAATGCTCCACACACTCCGGAAGTTGCTCTAATGCTGTCCGAAGAAGCACGAAATGCACTTGTAGGATGAGAATCTCATGGATTCAGGATAATCAAAGCATCATTAAAAACAAAGAAGGAGGAGATTACAATGAATGTTATCTAATGTTATGCACCCACCAATGATAGCAACGACGGTAATAAAGATCAGTTTTACTCGGGACTGCAATCAATCATAGCGAAGTGTCCAAGAAAGGACCTGACCATCCTGATGGGAGATCTAAATGCCAAAGTCGGACTGGACAAAATAAGATATGGAGATATAATGGGACGACATCGACTGACTGGGATAAAGGAGCGAGAATGACGAGAGATTTGCAAATCTATATGCATTCGATAAATTGGTTATAGGTGACACAATATTTGCACACAAATGCATACACAGAGCTACATGGATCTCGCCGGACCACACCGCAGAGAACCAGATAGATCATATTCGTATCAACAAAAAATTCCGAAGGACAATGAAAGATGTGAGAACCGGGAGAGGAGTTGACATAGCTTCAGACCACCACTAGCTGGTTGTGGCCAAGATCAAACTGAAGCTAAAGAAACACTGGACAACTGGGGGAACAGCAATACAAAGGTTCTATACAGCCTTCCTTTGAGCTACTAACAAAATAAACGAATTCAAGGTAACTCTCAACAACAGGTTCCAATCTCTACGGGATCTACTGAAAGAACAAGAAACTACGATGGAGGACAACTGGATAGGGGATCAAAGAAGCACTAACTTCAACGTGTCAGGAGGTTTTGGGTCCTAAGAAGCCTCATCGTAAAGAAATGGATCTGTATGGGAACCCTGGACAAGATTCAAGAAGGGAAAGAACAAAACATAGCAATTAACAACAGTCGAACACATGCAGAGAAAATCAAAGCATAAGCAGCCTACGCAGAAGCAAACAAGGAAGTGAAGAAGAGCATTTAAGCCGACAAGCATAAGTACATGGGAGAACTAGCAACGACGGCGGAAAAAGGTGCAAGAGAAGGGAAAATGAAACAACCATATAACACCACGAAGAAGCTGGCAGGGAGATATAGCAAACGTGCTTCACGTTCTATTCAAGGAGATTTGGGAAGAGGAACAAGTGCCAACGGACTGAAAAGAAGGATATCTCATCAAGATACCAAAGAAAGAAGATCTGAATAGATGTGAAAATTACAGAGGCATCAGTTTGTTATCAGTACCAGGAAACGTTTTCAACAGAGTGTTGCTGCACCGGATGAAAGACGCAGTAGACACCCGACTTCTAGATCAACAGGCTAGATTCCGCAAGGATCGGTCGTGCACAGACGAAATCGCAAATCCACGGATCATCGTGGAACAATCATTTTAGTGGAACTCGTCAATATACATCATTTCCATTGGCTGTGAGTAGGCGTTTGACAGTGTGGACAGGAGAGCATAATGGAAAATTATTAGACACTATGTAGTTCCTCAGAAGACTGTCAACATTATCCAGAACGCATACGATGGACTACAGT
This sequence comes from Schistosoma mansoni, assembly GCF_000237925.1. Classification (NCBI taxonomy): domain Eukaryota; kingdom Metazoa; phylum Platyhelminthes; class Trematoda; order Strigeidida; family Schistosomatidae; genus Schistosoma; species Schistosoma mansoni. Next base: position 13,901,080 of record NC_031497.1, read on the forward strand.
GCAAAGTAGTGCACGGAGGACAGCTAACATATGCATTTCCAGTAAGGACTAGAGTCAGACAAAGCTGTCTACTCTCCTCTTTACTCTTCTGGTGATTTACTGGATAATGAAGACTTCGAAATCTGAGGGAAATCACGGAATACAATGGACATCTCAGAATTAATTTGACGATTTGAACTTCGCAGATGACCTAGCCCTCCTATCTCATACACACGAACAAATACAGACGAATACAACAAATGTAGCAGCAGCCTCTGCATCAATAGGCCTCAACATACACAAAGGATAAATCAAGATTCTCAACACGAAGAACACCAACCCAATCACACTTGATGGCGAAACTCTGGAAGATGTGTAAACATTCACGTAGCTGGTTAGCAGCATGATTGATGAACAAGGGGGATCGGATGCAGATGTAAAGGCGAGGATTGGCAAAGCAAGGACAGCAATTTTACAATTCAAGAACACACGGAACTCAAAACAGCTCTTAGCTAACTTCAAGGTGAGAATCTTCAATACCAACATCAAGACAGTCCTAGTGTACGGAGCTGAAACGTGGAGAACTACTCTATTCATCGTCAAGAAGGTACAAGTATTTATAAACAGTTGTTTACGTAAAATACCTAACGTTCACTGGCCGGATACTATCGGCAACAGCGTTCTATGGGAGAAGACAAACCAGCTTCGAGCTGAGGAGGAAATTAGGAAAAGACGTTGGAAGTGGAAAAGACATATATTAAGTAAATCACCAATGTGCATCACGAGGCAATCCCTAACTTGGAATCCGGAAAGGAAACGGAAAAGAGGAAGGTCAATGAACACATCACACCGGGAAAAAGAAGCAGATATGAAAAGGATGAATAACAACTGGAAAGAACTGGAAGGGATTTCCCAGGACAGAGTTGGATGGATAATGCTGATGTGCGGCCTATGCTCCTCCACGAGAGGTAACAGGCGTAAGTAGGTAAGTAAATGAACTATGGACTAATATGTTTGACTGATGGTATGTGCTAGGGATTGAACAAACTGTAGTGCTAGTTGGACCAGGGATTTCTGAAGGCCAAAAATACCATTGGTTTGATAAGATGGATTATTTTGTTGAACTTGACTTGATGGACAGTTAGGAAAGGAACTTGCTTGCTTGGGTTGTGTTAATAGTGCCTAACCTAGTACTCCATCTTGTCTATTGAGAATGCGATAAGAAAAGTTACATCTTGCAGATTTCATATTCAGGACTTTCGAAGGTAACCGTGGGACACGTTGGTTCTGTGCGGTCTATCTAATATTAGACTAGTTTACATGACGATCGTGGTGGCCATCTTGTGCGACGTTTGAACGAATTGTGCTCATATAACCACCACTACGATCATTAGGGTAAAACGGGGTGTCAGGAAGTATGCGTTTGTATGGTGATGCCATCGTAATACTTTTTTGTAATAGGTTTGGAGCCAGACGGTTCTGTATATATTTTTTTTTACGTGGTTTGGACTTTTTAGTCTTATATGTGTTCTTAAGATCTTTCACATCAGAATAAGTTACTTAAATGTGGGTTTCTAGTGGTACACTGGATGACATCGGATCGATGTATCCTTTGATTTACATTGGTTACGTAAGGCCACTACAGGCAAAATAGGTAAGTTAGCACTCTTCATTGGTAAATCAGACTATTGGCTAACATGAGATGGGTTAGCCACATTTGTGAGTTCAGCTGTTGAAGCGGCAGGACGTGTCGTGATTTCAACAGAGTTCTCTTCGCTTAAGGCACACTTTGGCATAAGCCTTTGATCAATGGTTTTATCGGAGTCTATACGAGCGTTCCTAAACTTTGTAAGCGCACAGATTAACCATTCTCATTCTTTAGATTGTTAAGCTAATACATAGGAATCGAATTTAAACAAAATTGTGCATGAGAATGTCTAATGCTTTTTATTAAGACAAATACATTGACATGGACCATCATGAAAATTAGACGCTTTTAATATCAGATTTCGTACAGATATAAGGGCGATTTTGTCAGGTGCGCTATAGATAATGACGTTGTTCGGAGAGGTCATTCGCTTTGGTAACAGATTCTACTTTGACAATGTCTTCAATTTCCGCAGGAACCACATCCTTTAACAGTAGTAGTTTAAAGGGTGATAGTGCTTTCAGTTCTTGCTTAAGATAATCATGATTTGTTAAACAGCCTACAAGTGACCCCACTTTTGAACGCATATCGCTTAATTGCTTATAGATACTGTCTAATTCATTCTTTATATTATCGATGCCTTTCGATCTTGATGTAGAACTAATTATTAAATTAGAGACTGAGTCGTCCAGCAGCCAGTGTAGTGAAAGTCAACCTCCGAAATTATGTGATTCATAAGTAGTTGCAGAGCATGGAGAATAGGTGGTAGCAGAGTCGTTATCATCTGAAGAATTAGGCCTGTTACAGGCTCGTGTTCTTGATTGTCCAACAATCTTGCTATACGTGGTAATTCTAATTCCATTTATGAGTTAAACATTAGGATTCAGCGAAATTCAAACACTTTGTACTTAATACAGTATTATTTTAACACCAAGTCCAAACGTACCGTACAGTTATCTTGGCACGGTCGAAAAGTCATGTCACGGGTTCTCGCTCACATGTTACATGTTGTCGAGGATTTTGAGTGTCATTATTTGTCAGCTATTAACAGCATTTTTTCCATCACATGTCAATTTTCGCAATGTTTGTGGTTGTTACATAGCGTTTATTCCAGTCTATTAGTAGCTTAACGTATTTGTTGCTCACAACCTGGGTGAATGCTTAGTAAGCCTAATTTGGTTATTTGTAACAATGCAAACTCTGGTAAGTGAAATTCTTCATTTATCAAGTCAAAAATAGACCGACATCAGAGTTTTAAGAATAAATGAGCTCCAAAATCATTTACATATGACTCACCTCCCTAATTATGGTAGTGATGAACATGGGTGTTGGTAGTTGTTTATAAAATGTAGGCTGAAGCAATTGAGCGTTAAACTATTAATGAATATTGCATAACTTGCTAATATACAACCATAAACAGTACTATTCATTATAAGTATCATCGTTTTCGATTGAACTGACATATTACTGTGTAAGGCATCTAAGAAAGAACAAATTATATGAGTAGCAATTGACTTTGATAGCCTTTTCCGCCCGCTTTATGAACATATACAGGAATTGTGTTTAACATTACTGTGAGTGCCACATAAATTAGCCAAATATTCTTCATAAGTAAGGCGATGCGTATTTGTTTCGAGCATGGTAACTAAAACATGTCGTAGTTATTACTAGTTTATGATATGTCACTTGTACGGTTAACAAATAAATTTCATTTAACGGAATTAGAAATCACTGACCAAATCATGAACGAACTTCTACTGCATGTTGACGAGAAATGTCTAAATAGTGCTTACCAGTTATTTCATCACTGTTTGTAAACAGTGAATTGCTAATAGTATTGTAGTGACCTACTTTTGTGACGAGAATGAGATTGGTATAATGGAAACAATTATTATTATAACCAAATGTCACAGTGATTGTTTTACTGTACTTGTTTGTTTAAGTGTACTAAACATACACTTCTTCCGTTGTCCGTGACCTTGCACGGACTCGAGTACGCTCGATAGTTTGGCTTGCAAACTTTGGCGCGTCTCGGTATTCTTTCGATATCACGAGATCGCCAACAAATATATCTTATTTCAACCGTCAACAGTTTTCTGGTTTTTGGCTTACGGAGCGATCCAACTCGATATCTGGCACGTAATCTTCTTGTAGTGGTGATCATAGTCAATCGCGGTTCGACGCCATCTACATCACTATGAACGTTGTAATTGGATTTTTCTCAGATTTGATATTACTAATTAACGTTCTGAATCCGTTTATTTGGTGCCTGCAGTTTGTTTGTTAACACTAAATGACTAGATGAAATTCTAGGAGGGTTAGAAAATGTAAAGTACTGTTCACAACAAGTAAGATACTTATAGGTATGTACTGTCAGCTGCTATTTCATTTACTTATCGAATTTGACACTGATAACGAAGTTTAATCGTTTGTTTCAGAATTGCATGAAGCTGAGAAGGTCCTCACACGTTTTCCGGTATGCAATTTATGGCTTCTGTCAACTAATTGAAAGGCTCGAACCTTTCTAATAATGAAGTCTATGTCGGTGAACAACTTAACGAATCTCTGAATATGGAAGACTATGTGTAGAAACGACTTGCAAGTTGACGATAACTGTTTTATTTTGAATACTGTCACGTTTATTCATCTAACGAATTTAAATATAAATCTGACAAATATACAGTCTTTTGCATTATAAATCTTGTTAATATGTATAATTATAGTCTATTTCGGTACCAATATTACTTTATAATAAACCTAATCCGAAAACGGCAGATTTATCGTGTGACTGCCTAATCTATAAGATCTTGTGTGGAAGTCGCATCACTGCCTACACCGACTCATCGTATCGTGACAATTAACAATGGTACTTAGTACTTCTAAAGAACATATTTATGTTGGGGATAGAATAATATATTTAATGTGAATGGTAATGTTACACATAATGAGCCCGTCTGCAAGGTTGAGCCATGTCATCCGATTGGATATATGTCTCCACATCCACCACTTCCAACCTTCTCTAAGTGTTACATGTCGAATATAAGTTTTTTCGGTAATCACGTGCTTGACTTCGAAGACCATGTGGTTAGGAAACAATGCCACTACAGGTATTCATCCGAATATACTGTCATAGTAAAGAAACTTATGTATACAACGCAACATTCTAGCGAAAAATCTAAACTAATGCACTACTACAAATTTTCGTAACGAAACGGGTACTTATGAAGCAAACACTTAGTAATTTTTAATTTTCACAAACAGTTACCTATTAAGATTATCAGTTTTATTTTTATTTTAGACACATAATTAATGGTACAAGGAAGCACCAGATAAATATGCGCCGCACAAATCTCATTTGATTTGTGTGAGGGATGTGATACTACCCAGGTGCCCGAACTGAAGCAAGTGGTTTTCTTAGGGGGCCACACTAGGAGTCTTTGACCTAAAGATCTGATCCACAAGGCAGTGGAGCATCGTAAGGAGATACAGTCCCATGGTAGTTAAGTTAAAAATACTACTAGAAAGAATTTCTTATAGTAAACAGTTCCTGTCAGGTCTCGACACTGTTTGCTTAGTCTGGGTAATGAAATTGTTGTTATTATTGAAGGTTTGAGTGTTATCTATCTTCCATCGACTGCAATGTCTAAGAATATGATAAACTATACAGTTTATATTTTGCAATTGATCGAGCTTACGTGTAACAGTTCGTCTTCTCATGTATGCCAGTAACATATGACGGTAAAGACACCGGCATGTCACAATTTATCCACCATACAGGTCACATCTGCTCGCGATTCTTTTTGCTCCCAGAAATACAGAACAGCATTACCTCAACCAAAATTATCCCCCAAATCTACCCAAACCGGAAAAAATTGTTCCCAAAATGGGAAGATTGGAAAGTTACGAAGCAACAATCTGTCCAACGTAGGCACTACAGGGTGAAGAGAGCTAAATCAATGTTCTTCGCAATGATTCTGTGGTTTTGCTGCCGCAAAAGACCACTTACATATGTGAAAACCTGATATTCGCTCAATCTAACAGACGTTCAGCAACTGAAACACAGAATGACCGCCTCTTGTTAGGCCGTTCAAGGTCGTTGAAACGGAACGGCGAGCTGCTTTGAAAGGATCTAACTATTTTTAACGTGCCGTTATTTTAGTTCGTTTTCATTGTTTGTCATGGGCGGAGTGCTGCCTGGCATAGTTTTTAAGTTTTACTTGCAATAGGATTTTTATGGTGAAGGTGAAACTAATTCGAGTTTACAAACATGAGTCAAGGAGGCACTCGGCTCAAGAAATTAGCATTGATACCATTGGTCAGTTACATCCATCCAGGTTATTAGGAGCCGTACTTTGACAAAATGTTTTGCCTTACAGACATGAATATGTATCATGTGCTAAAGTTCATTCTCTGATGCTCAATTATGCCTAAATATAAGTATACCTGTTTTTTTACATCATTACAATGGGAAGTCGCAAGTGCGTTTAAAATGAAAGTAATTTGTGCTACCAATTTAACAATACTCACAGCAACAACAATGATAAGAATAGTAATTCTAAACCACGTAAAAAGAAAATATATACAGAACCGTCTGGCTCCAAACCTATTACAAAAAAGTATTACGATGGCATCACCATACAAACGCATACTTCCTGACACCCCGTTTTACCCTAATGATCGTAGTGGTGGTTATATGAGCACAATTCGTTCAAACGTCGCACAAGATGGCCACCACGATCGTCATGTAAACTAGTCTAATATTAGATAGACCGCACAGAACCAACGTGTCCCACGGTTACCTCCGAAAGTCCTGAATATGAAATCTGCAAGATGTAACTTTTCTTATCGCATTCTCAATAGACAAGATGGAGTACTAGGTTAGGCACTATTAACACAACCCAAGCAAGCAAGTTCCTTTCCTAACTGTCCATCAAGTCAAGTTCAACAAAATAATCCATCTTATCAAACCAATGGTATTTTTGGCCTTCAGAAATCCCTGGTCCAACTAGCACTACAGTTTGTTCAATCCCTAGCACATACCATCAGTCAAACATATTAGTCCATAGTTCATTTACTTACCTACTTACGCCTGTTACCTCTCGTGGAGGAGCATAGGCCGCACATCAGCATTATCCATCCAACTCTGTCCTGGGAAATCCCTTCCAGTTCTTTCCAGTTGTTATTCATCCTTTTCATATCTGCTTCTTTTTCCCGGTGTGATGTGTTCATTGACCTTCCTCTTTTCCGTTTCCTTTCCGGATTCCAAGTTAGGGATTGCCTCGTGATGCACATTGGTGATTTACTTAATATATGTCTTTTCCACTTCCAACGTCTTTTCCTAATTTCCTCCTCAGCTCGAAGCTGGTTTGTCTTCTCCCATAGAACGCTGTTGCCGATAGTATCCGGCCAGTGAACGTTAGGTATTTTGCGTAAACAACTGTTTATAAATACTTGTACCTTCTTGACGATGAATAGAGTAGTTCTCCACGTTTCAGCTCCGTACACTAGGACTGTCTTGATGTTGGTATTGAAGATTCTCACCTTGAAGTTAGCTAAGAGCTGTTTTGAGTTCCGTGTGTTCTTGAATTGTAAAATTGCTGTCCTTGCTTTGCCAATCCTCGCCTTTACATCTGCATCCGATCCCCCTTGTTCATCAATCATGCTGCTAACCAGCTACGTGAATGTTTACACATCTTCCAGAGTTTCGCCATCAAGTGTGATTGGGTTGGTGTTCTTCGTGTTGAGAATCTTGATTTATCCTTTGTGTATGTTGAGGCCTATTGATGCAGAGGCTGCTGCTACATTTGTTGTCTTCGTCTGTATTTGTTCGTGCGTATGAGATAGGAGGGCTAGGTCATCTGCGAAGTTCAAATCGTCAAATTAATTCTGAGATGTCCATTGTATTCCGTGATTTCCCTCAGATTTCGAAGTCTTCATTATCCAGTAAATCACCAGAAGAGTAAAGAGGAGAGTAGACAGCTTTGTCTGACTCTAGTCCTTACTGGAAATGCATATGTTAGCTGTCCTCCGTGCACTACTTTGCACTGTAGTCCATCGTATGCGTTCTGGATAATGTTGACAGTCTTCTGAGGAACTACATAGTGTCTAATAATTTTCCATTATGCTCTCCTGTCCACACTGTCAAACGCCTACTCACAGCCAATGAAAATGACGTATATTGACGAGTTCCACTAAAATGATTGTTCCACGATGATCCGTGGATTTGCGATTTCGTCTGTGCACGACCGATCCTTGCGGAATCTAGCCTGTTGATCTAGAAGTCGGGTGTCTACTGCGTCTTTCATCCGGTGCAGCAACACTCTGTTGAAAACGTTTCCTGGTACTGATAACAAACTGATGCCTCTGTAATTTTCACATCTATTCAGATCTTCTTTCTTTGGTATCTTGATGAGATATCCTTCTTTTCAGTCCGTTGGCACTTGTTCCTCTTCCCAAATCTCCTTGAATAGAACGTGAAGCACGTTTGCTATATCTCCCTGCCAGCTTCTTCGTGGTGTTATATGGTTGTTTCATTTTCCCTTCTCTTGCACCTTTTTCCGCCGTCGTTGCTAGTTCTCCCATGTACTTATGCTTGTCGGCTTAAATGCTCTTCTTCACTTCCTTGTTTGCTTCTGCGTAGGCTGCTTATGCTTTGATTTTCTCTGCATGTGTTCGACTGTTGTTAATTGCTATGTTTTGTTCTTTCCCTTCTTGAATCTTGTCCAGGGTTCCCATACAGATCCATTTCTTTACGATGAGGCTTCTTAGGACCCAAAACCTCCTGACACGTTGAAGTTAGTGCTTCTTTGATCCCCTATCCAGTTGTCCTCCATCGTAGTTTCTTGTTCTTTCAGTAGATCCCGTAGAGATTGGAACCTGTTGTTGAGAGTTACCTTGAATTCGTTTATTTTGTTAGTAGCTCAAAGGAAGGCTGTATAGAACCTTTGTATTGCTGTTCCCCCAGTTGTCCAGTGTTTCTTTAGCTTCAGTTTGATCTTGGCCACAACCAGCTAGTGGTGGTCTGAAGCTATGTCAACTCCTCTCCCGGTTCTCACATCTTTCATTGTCCTTCGGAATTTTTTGTTGATACGAATATGATCTATCTGGTTCTCTGCGGTGTGGTCCGGCGAGATCCATGTAGCTCTGTGTATGCGTTTGTGTGCAAATATTGTGTCACCTATAACCAATTTATCGAATGCATATAGATTTGCAAATCTCTCGTCATTCTCGCTCCTTTATCCCAGTCAGTCGATGTCGTCCCATTATATCTCCATATCTTATGTTGTCCAGTCCGACTTTGGCATTTAGATCTCCCATCAGGATGGTCAGGTCCTTTCTTGGACACTTCGCTATGATTGATTGCAGTCCCGAGTAAAACTGATCTTTATTACCGTCGTTGCTATCATTGGTGGGTGCATAACATTAGATAACATTCATTGTAATCTCCTCCTTCTTTGTTTTTAATGATGCTTTGATTATCCTGAATCCATGAGATTCCCATCCTACAAGTGCATTTCGTGCTTCTTCGGACAGCATTAGAGCAACTTCCGGAGTGTGTGGAGCATATTCCTCTTTATGGTCGAAGTACAGCAGCATCACTCCCTTACCTAGCCTTTGTTGTCCAGCTTGTGTTCAATGGATTTCACTGATACCGAGTATTTTCCTCTTTATGGTCGAAGTACAGCAGCATCACTCCCTTACCTAGCCTTTGTTGTCCAGCTTGTGTCCAATGGATTTCACTGTTGATTGTTGCTCGGGTCGTTAGAAGGTGCATCGGCCGCGTGATTTCCGAAGGATTTCGGCTTTTATCCTGAGGCGTCATAATTATTCCTTCAACTTGAAAGTCAGAGTTCAAATGGTTTGAATTATTTTTTCTGGTTAGCGTTTTTTTGGCGAGTTATTTTTTCTGCGGGATGGAGCCGCTAACCCCATGCCCAACCCTCCATTGTGTGTGCCTGAGAGCAGCAGTAACTCTAGAAGAGCTACAGGCGGACTTATTCCATAGTTCATGCAAATCTAAAACACATGCCATCGATAGGGAAACTCTCGTTTTTTCACACCTCATACACCATTTTCAAACTTATTACTTATCAATACACTACAATTCTGAACAACATTTCAGCTTTGAGAACTTCAGCTTTCCTAACCAAGCCTTCTTTCATACTTATCACTGAAACATGATTCTAATCAGCAGTATCTGATTCAGAATTAAATATCCAGAACTATAGACTTTATCGCTATGACAGAGAAATTAAGCGAGGAGGTGGTTGTCTTATATGTGCTTTGGATACCCTAACAACTTATAAAGTTGAAGACAGTGTCCTGAATACTTTACCGAAATCGGTCTAGATATCAATCAACACCCCGAATCACAGTCTACTCCTGGAATGTATATACAGGGCCCCAGATAGTTCGGATGGTGTGAATGATCTTATTACTAATGCATTTATACATGCATCTGCTACAAACTACAATGGTGAGGTTACTACAGGAGATTTCAATTACCCTGGAACAAACTGGAATACCGGTAGTTGTCAGTCACGTAGTGACGAATTCTCGGCAACTATTAAGATTCACTGCTGGTCATAGTGGGTTCATACCCTAACAAGGCGTGATAATCTACTTCATCTAGTATTTAGTAGAGAAGTCATCCCACTATCGGAACAAGTATATAATGAATCTGAAAGCGGTGACCATAAAATAGTGCTCTGTGCTCTACCTATCCATCCCTCTTAAAACTGGCCCATGCGAAAAATCCGTCAATACGGAGACTATAAGCATGCTAACTTGGACCTCTTGCGCTCACTGATCAAACTCTCAGACTGGGATGAATTCTTCTCACGTAATAGTGTCCCAGATGCCATCAACGCACTCAATCTGATCGTTAACGTTTGCCTAGATTTCTGTGCACTCCTTAAAACGTACAGGTTTTGTAAACCTTAAGAATTGAAAATACCAGCCAATTATCTTAATAAACTAAGACGCCTACAGAAACGTTATTTTAAGTCAAATGATTTCACAGCAGTTTCATAAACAACAATAGATTCTGAGGAAATGAAGAGTAGCAAATGTTAAAAGCTATTATGAGGAGCAGTTAGCACTTAATTCTAGCTCAGAAGTACAAAACTTTATTAACCTTTACAATAAACGCGTTAAAGCAACTCAAAATATTGAAATATCGTGCATCCTGCATAATGGCACTTCTATATACGACTTTTAAACTATAGCAGACCTTTTTAGTGGTTTTTGTGAGTGGTAAAGAATTCCTAAATCACCCTGTTTCGAGAGTCATGAGCGTGACCAGTAACTTGGCAAAACCTATCTTCACATTCTTGAAAATTAATAAGGTTATAAATACCCGTAAGGTTTCGAGAGGTCACGGAGCAGACGGGATTTCATCATTTCTCTACAAATTTGGTGATCCATATATTCCAACTCTTTTTCTAAAGTTACTTACTCTCTCTATAGAATCAGGTGCTTACCCTTGCTATTAAAAACCGCATATATTATGCCATAATACAAGTCTGGAGATAAGACTGTCATGAACCAATCGCTCTACAGATCCTCACAGTCTTGTTTACAATTTATAAGGTCTGGAAAACAACGTATTGGCAGTGAGTGTAAATTACCAACTCCAACTTTTTGAATCTTCGAAAATGCACTAATAATCGTGTGGTCACTAAACTGTCAAGTAAAAAAATATGAACGTAGAAACGATAATTTACACGAATCTATGTACTTGGTCTTCAGATGCAATGTCATAACATCGGCAAGAAGAACTAGTGATTCGAACTTCTATCTACGTCAAATTTTCATTATTTGTGCCAGCCTTTTACGAAATGGACACGTTATCTTAACCTTCTCAACCTTAGTTACATTGGTGGTTACGATTTCAGTCGATGTTAACTATACTCTTTGTAAATGCTGTTGTCTCATACGGCAAATCGCGGATCGACTTCCTTATTACACGGAGGTCATTTAACTCAGTTTCCGGTTTATTTACATGCAATACGGGTTTGAAAAATATCTGAAAGACCTCTGAAGTTCCCCACGAACCCCACCACATTCTTCGTATACGTTTGTTTCTACACATTCAACTGTCACGCAAATAATACCCAAGTTAACGTTCAGTGAAACTGTTAGTATACGTAAGAACGATGCCACATCAATGTGACATTATGACACATCCGAACTATTTTAGCTGTTCAACTTCGACGTCATACTTCATTTTACGAAGTACTGTTTCCTCGTGGCTGTTATCTAACAGATGATTTTGGTACATCAATGGACTGTTCAACTACTCGACGATTCAAAACCTGTCCAGTTCAATCTGTGGTCTGACAACACTATCATTCGCGCGAATCATCAGCTTGCGCACTCAAGCGAATCTCCTGCAAACTGAAAATAACATTGCCGCCTCTGTCTCAACACTGACAGCATTTTTCACTTATACCATTGACGTGCGTCCAGAGTGAGAGTCTTGATTTCTTATGTTCCTTTCTATATTTTTCGGTTCACTTATCGATAAAACATGCAGTGCTCACCGATTATCATCCTTTAGAGACTTCATCGTGCCACCTTTGCTCTCGATCTGTAGTCTTCGACCCTTACTGATGGTAACAGAAGTCACCGGTTTTTCAAACTCTGACTACAAGTTGATTAATAGCTTCACACACTCAAATCACGGTTATACTTCCATACTTACAGTTAGTCTCTTGAATATAGATATAACTGAAATCCGATACTTACAAACAGAAGCTGTCAGTGACACTGTCTGACTTTATACTTTAGACCATTGATAGTATAAACATCGACATCGATTAATAATGCACTTATTCTACTATCACCGTAGCACCATTAGGCTTGCGGCGAACTTAACGTTTCTCATCTAGTAAAATCATTCACTTGTGAGAGATATTTATATCAACGCCACCTGATAGAACTTTTCTTTGGTTAATCGCTTTACATTCGACCAATGTCCTACAAACATATTATTAATGGCTGTTTGTCGGTCAGTTTCTGCCGCCTCCATCCCACTTGTCTTACAGCTCGGCGACACCCGGAGGATTTGTATTGATCGTTTGGCAACCTCCGGCTCGCGACTACTCACGACATGTTTGGTATCGATTCAAACAACTGTTGAATCTGGTGGTGGAGTGTTGTGAGGCCAGTGAAATGTCACTGAACCTTAACCAAATCATCCGGCAGTTGAGTCACCGAATATTGAGCAGATCGTCGATCCCTTTCAATGTCAGGGACAAATGATGCGCATCAGTTGATCTTATGCCATGAACTGGCGTATGCGACTGTAGTCTCACTATCTGCTCTGTACTTAGTCTTACTAATATATTTCCGGAGTAACGCCCTGTATTTTATACGGTCTTCAAGGCAAGCATAGTACTTTGATACGACGAAGAAATAAACCACGTTGGGTGCTGACCACGGGATGTAACTTCAAAGTCAGCTGGTTCGTCAGACCATTCCCGTCCAACTCGAGTGGGCCCCCAGTCATTCCACACAGATCATCAACCCTGATGATTTACACATATGTGTTAGTGAAGCAATGTTGAATTTTTATCAATCCCTAATCTGTACTGCTGGTCACAGTGGGTTCGTACCCCAACAAGGGGTGATAATACACTTGATCTAATATTTAGTATAGATATCATTCCCCTATCTGTACAAGTATACAACGAGTTTGAAAGCAGTGATCATAAGATAGTAGCTTGTGCTCTCCCCATCCATCCCTCCTACAACCGACCAATTCAAAGAACCTGCAATTATAGAGACTATAAGCATGTTCCGTGCTCTTTGCTTTAATCTTACTTTCCCTAGTTGTAGATGTTTATCAATAACTCGCTCTGGCACTAGAAATAACCTTACAGAACAACGTTCATAAATCGTCAGGCTATCCACTTAAGAAAAAATGACAAGTTCCCTGGTGTTGCACTGGCTTGCCGTGATATGTGCCATATATAAACTACTTATCAATTACTAAACCAGCAAACATAAAACTTTCTTCTATTTCATGTTTGTTCTCCACATTAAATGTTGCTTTTTATATCAACCTGATCATGCCTGTAAACTGGTGTGAATTCTGTAAATATTATTTTCAGAATATATTATTATTATCTATGCCAACCCGCTGGTGTGATCCTGTTGTCGCCATCGGAGTAGACGGTGGACGAGGTGTCTATTGAGGCGACTTAGAACGGCAGCACGTGTTACAATTCTTGCGAAATCGCACTACATCTTCATGTACGGATGGCCATCAAAAGTGCTGGCGGACAGCGTGTTCAGTCCTTCGTTCTCCTGCATGACCAAGTTCGCGATGCACCTGTTCCACAATGCTCTCGACTTTTATTCGCGGTACTATCAGTAGGGGTTATCTCGCTTCGTTAATTAGGAATAACGTGTCTCCATATAACTTTAGGTTGCTCCATTCGGTACAAATAAGACGAGTTATTAGGGATTAATCTATTAACTCTTTCATGGATGGCTTATTGTTTCCATGTAACTGTCTTTGCTATATAATCTGCATATCTGGATCTGCTGCTTGGAAAGCAGGTCAATCAGTCCCCGTGTCTGTACTAAGAACTGTGGTCTGAGGTATGCGGGAAAGGGCATCTGCGTTTGTATGTCGGCTTCCTAGTCGATACTCGCATGTGAAATCGAACTATTGTAATCGTTCCTGCCAGCGTGCCACTTGTCCTTCTGATTCACTGAAGGAGCGGAGCCATTGTAATGCATGGTGGTCTGTGAGCACAGGCAAGGGTTTGCCCAGTAAATAATGGGGGAAGTGTTGTGACAATTTTACTAATGTTACAATCTTTCGACGTGTTGTGGAATATCTTGCTTCACTCTTATCCAGTCGACGACTAGCGTACGCGATGACTCTTTCCTGTCCATCTCGAACTACTTGTGATAAAACTCCTTCAATAGTCGAGGAACTAGCATCTGTATCAAGTACAAACTTGCCTCCGTCTGCTGAAGTATCTGGGACGGCCAATATAGGTGGGGAAGTCAACCTTGCCCTCAAAGCATCAAACGCCTGTTGGCACTCTCCGGTCCATAAAAATTTTCTTTATTGTGTGTCAATCGGTGCAAAGGTGCTGCTATTGATGCGAAATCGTGAACAAAGCGCCTGTAATAAGAAGCTAGGCCAAGAAAACTACGAACGTATTCGGGTGATTTGGGCTGCGGCCAATTAACGATGGCACGTGTCTTTTCTTTATCTGTGCCTACCCCATCTGCAGTGATACGATGTCCAAACAAGACTACTTCTTTCTGCAGCAAGCGACCTTTCGACGGATTTAATTTTAAATAGTGTCGTTTAAGGCGATGGAAAACTTCTTTCAGATTAGTAGTATGTTGCTCGGGTGCTCTATAATAATATTCTGGAAATAATAATTGCGAAATTCACACCAGTTTACAGGCATGATCAATTTGATATAAATAGCAACATTTGTTGTAGAGAACAAAAATGTGATATAAAATTGTTTAATGTTTGCTGGTACAGTAATTGTTAAGTAGTTTATTTATGACATGTCTCACGACAACCAAATTCATCGGCAGGGAACTTTAAATTTTTTCTTAGGTAGATAGCCTGATGATTTATAAACGGTGTTCTTTAAGTTTATTTCCAGTGCCAAGACGAATTATTGATAAACATCTACAACTAGAGAAAGTAAGATTAAAGCAAAGAGTACGGAACAAGAAAACAATGATTGCCAAAATATGTCTGTCAGGTTTAGCACTATTCATGTTAGATATTATTCAAAGGAGTTAAGGTTGTTGGGGACACTGTCAATGTAAAGTGACAGCAGGTAAGTGGTTAACCATTTGAAGTTCCTATAATCTTACTTGTGGAGTAAGATACACTTGCAGGCGCTAGAACATTTAATGTATTTTTAGGGGAGCAGTATGCATCAATGCAGCGAACAAACAATGGAAGAGATTTAACGTACGGATAGTTTGAGGTAAATTATTCCAGAGCCTAGAAAACTTACAGGCAAAGTAATTCATATAGAGAGAAGATCTAGAATATGTTTGTTTCGCTAAAGACAAGGAGTTACGAATGTCGTAATGTGGGGCTTTAGCATATTGAATCGCCTGGCTGGATGTGAAGGATAGTTCGTTAAGTGTTTTGAAGAAGAAGAAGATAAGATTAAGTTTGAGTCTCCTCTTCCATAAAGGGTCAAGCCCTAGTTTACTACACCTCGAATTATATGTCAAGACACTATCAGTCCCAAGAGTACGAAGTGTAAATCGTCTCTGTACTGATTCCAGTCTTAATTTATCCTTTATGCGCGTGCTACTAAGGAGAAACGCGCAGTATTCGAGGAGTGGTCGAACACAGACTTTGTACATTAATATACGGGATTCACTGTTATGAAGGTTTCGAGTTATGTATCCTATAAGGCGTTGAGACTTGGACGTTTGTTTCATTATCTGTTCAGTAAACGACAAGTCGTCGGAGTACCTAAGTCCTAGATCTACTACTGTGTGTAACCTAGATAACATTTCACCATTTATGGTAAGATCGAGGTTGAGTGATGTATCACCGAAGCATAACCAACCACATTTAGCTGTATTAAGCTCCAGTTGCCATTTCGAGCACCACTGTGCTACATTGTTAAGCTCCGAGCTGATACAATTTTGAATATTGCTCAGCTCATGTGGAGAAAATGAATACACCACCTTAAGATCATCTGCAAACAAAAGGGACTTACCCACACTAAAACACTCACAAATATCATTAATGAAAACTAAAAAGAGCAAAGGACCTAAGACACTACCCTGAATTACCCCACTTCTAACAGGGACTTCATTCGACAATGAAGAGTTGATTTTAACTATTTGATGTCGATTGCTGAGGAAGGAATCAAACCAGGCTAGTAACGGGTTTTGGACCCCATGAGATGCGAGTTTACCTATGAGAAGTTGGTGGTTGACCATGTCGAAGGCCTTAGAAATGTCCAGGTATAGCACTAATACTAGATATCCTTGGCTACGAAGCGAATAGACTAAATTAAAGAAGTCAAAATGACATGTCATACAGGATCGATTTTTAAGAAATCCATGTTGCGAATCATCAATAAATTGTTCAGTCAATAAACAGTCGGATAGTTCGTCACTAATAATTTTTTCCATAATCCTAGAGATAACTGGAGTAATATTTATTGGCCGATAGTTGTTCATGTCAGTGTTATCTCCGGACTTATAACGTGGTATGATGTACGCGGTTTTCCAACGGTCAGGATAAGAGCCGGATTCCATAGAGAGAGTAAACAGCTGAAGGAGAAGAAGTTGGATATCTGGACCACCATATTTGTAGAGAAATGATGAAATCCCGTCTGCACCGTGACCTTTCGAAACCTTGAGCTTATTTATAACCTTACTAATTTTCAGACATGTGAAGGAGATAGATTTAATTGAGTGACCAGTCATACATATAACTCTAGAAACAGAGCCATTTAAGGATTCTTTGCCATTTGCAAAATTACCACTGAAAAGGTCTGCTATAGTTTTTGGATCATATATAAAACTATTATTATGCAGGATGCATGGTATATCAACATTTTGAGTTGATTTAGCACGTTTATTGTAAAGGTGGATTAGGTTTTGCACTTTTGAGCTAGTACGTAGTGCTAATAGCTCTTCATTAATGGCTTTTAACCTATGTTTCTCTCTAATTTGGTTAAAAATTATTGTTATTTGTGTGACTGCCGTGAAGTCGTTAGATTTAAAATAACGTTTCTTTAGGCGTCTAAGTTTATTACGATATTTAGCTGGTATATATAATTCGTAAGGTTTACTAATCTTGTAAGTCTTAATTGGTGCACAGGAGTCTAGACAAGAGTTAACAATCAAATAGAATATGTTGATGGCATCTGTCAGACTATTACATGGGAAGAATTCATCTCAGTCTGACAGTTTGATCAGTGAGCGCAAGAGGTCCCAGTCTGCATGCTTATAGTCTCTATAATCCAGGATAATTGAAATCGTCAGTGATAATCTTAGCACTGACGTTTAGAGTAGATGCATGTATAAATGCATTGATAATAAGATCATTCAAATTATCAGTACTATCAGGAGCTCTATATATACAACCTAGGAGTAGACTATGATTCAGGATACTGATTGATATCCAGATCGATTCTGGTAAACTATTCAAGATACTATCTTCAACTTTGTTTGTTGTTAAGGTATCCAAAGCAAATATAAGACAACCGCCTCCTCGCTTAGTTTCTCTGTCACAACGATAGAGTCGATAGTTTTGGATATTTAATTCGGAATCGGCCACTGCTGGACAACATCACGTTTCAGTGATAAGTATAAAAGAAGGCTTGGCTAGAAAGGCTAAGGTTCTCAAGGCTGAAATTTTGTTCAGAAGTGAACGTGCGTTAATAAGTAATAAGTTTAAAAAGGGAGTGTGTAGTGTAAAGAAACCGAGAGCATCCTTATCGAAGGTATGAGTTCTAGCTATGCCTGGACTATGGTTCAATGTGTTTGCCGGATCGCATGGGCTATAACATGAGCGAATTGTAGTGCTAGTGAAACAAGGGATCTCTGAAAGCCGAAAAAAAAATCCTTATTTTGGTAAGGTTGAATAATTTGTTGTACTTGTTTTGGTGGACAATTAAGACAGGTGCCTGTATGTTGGGGTTGCGTTGATGGTGCATAAAATAGTATACCATCTTCCCCACTGCAAGAGTGATGATAAGAGTTACATCTTGCAGGTTTCTTATTTATAACATTTGGGGAAAACCATGCGGTACGTTGGTTCATTGCCGTCTGTAGGCCTGCTTACAAGATGGTTGTAGTGGCCGTCTCGTGTGACGTTTGAACGAAATGTGTCCTTATAACCTCCCTTACGATGAGTAGGGTTAAGCATGGTTTCAGAAATTATACTTTTGTTTGGTAAGGCCGTTGAAATATTTTTGGTATTCGGTCTAGAACCAGAAGGTTTTTTATTTACTTTCTTCTTAATTGGTATATTCTTTTTAGGTTTAGCAGTGTTTTTATGAGCCTTCACAATAGAATCAGGTGTTTGATTGTGCGCTTTAGATATTACACTGGAAAGAATGACATTAGTGTCTCCATCAGATATGTCCTGGTTATCTAGGGCCACTAGGGGTATGAGAGGCAAACTAGCACACTGCATTGGTATATCAGTACACTGACTAACATGAGGTAGATTAGCTGCACCAGTGGGTTCAGCTGCTGGCGCGATCGCATTTGTTGTGACCTCGACAATGTTATTTTCGTTCATGGTACGCTTTTGCGTTAGTCTTTGATTGGTGGTTTTATCTGAGACTATACGAGAGTTTTTAAACTTCGTATGCGCACAGACTAGCTGTTCAAATTCTTTCAAACGTTCCGCTAATAAATGGGAATGGAATCTAAACAGGATAGGGCACGAGTATTTTTGATGCTTTTTGTTAAGTCGGATACATTGGCATGGACTGTCCTGGAGGTTAGCTGCCTTTAGTATCGAATTTCTTACAGTTTTAATGGCAACTTTGTCCGGTATATTATATATAATCTCATTATTTCGAGAGATTATTCGCTTGGTGACTTCGCTAGCTATCAAGTCAATAACGGATTCTACTTTGATCCTAATATCATGGGGCCGTTGACAACGACACAAAGGGGAACTGCTACATACTAGTTATGGTGGATTATTTCACTAAATGGTGTGAAGCAGTAGCCATTCCTCAGCAAGACGCGCTTACGGTTGATCGAGGTTTCATCAATCATTGGGTTTCATGTCACGGTGTTCCGTCATCACTTCATACTGACCAAGGTCCAGACTTTGTAATTCATCTCATCGCTGCGATATGCCAGCTATTAAGAATCAGGAAGACACACCACTGCGCATCATCCAGAAGGTAACGGGCTGGTGCAAAGAACAAACAGAAGTATTAAAGCCATATTGCAATCGTTTGTAAGCAGATCGTCGCAGGATTTAAGGGATGATGTGCTTCCTCAATGTCTTTTAACATGTCGCACATCGGTACATGGGTCCACGGGATTTTCACTCGCTATTTTATTGTTCGGGCACAAATTACTGCCCTGCAAAGAATAAGAGCATATACCGTACATACGAACTTCCCGTAACCGCCTAGCTGATGCATACCGCTTGGTCAACATCAACTTGTGCAAAGCTAGAACACCCGAAAAGGACATGTACGATCGTCGGATGCACGGACCAGTGTATACGGTCGGTGATCGCGTTTGATTACGTCGTCCCATGACAACGTCATGTATGACGTAACTAACAGATTCTATTTTCATTCTATTGAAAGGCAACTAAGCATAAACTCTTTGAAGGAAGAAGAGCAAGCTCTAAAAACACTGAGTTAATGGGATAACTCATAAGACTAGTTTGTAAACTGGCTTTTTCCCTATGTACATTCCCCCGTTAATTTTCATTTTGAAAACAAAAGACTCGTGACTTCCACTTCGTGTTCTCCCTTGGCGCGAAGTTCTCGAATAGAATTGCTTGCTGTGCATCCAAATCTGCCCTACCTTTTTGGTGACTACTAATTATAACAACCGATCTTATCATAATAGTTTTGAAAAGCTGACAGGTGCCTCTGAATTACTTTACTATCTTTAGTGTGCAATCATACTAGAACCTACTGTTTAAAACGTTTGGAATTAAACAACAACTTGCGTATTTCATTGTAAAAGCGTGTGTTCAATCTTCCCCTTCAAGATATTCAATAAATCATCTTTGATATCCAATAATCCAATCCAGTCTGCCGAACCTTCGGAGTTATGGCACTCAGAACTCGACATCAAAACTATTTATTTTTCACTTTACATTTACAATCCCAATACACATTAATTTTCAGGTCAGTCTGTTATAAGCAACGTAGAATCTGGTATATGTGTGCATCAGTTTAAACTCCAACACCATATCAACACAGTGAGGTGAAATAATGGAAACAAGTCTCAGAGTGATAAAAGTAGTGAC